>NC_135533.1:25587590-25896628 GCF_045843805.1 Urocitellus parryii | reverse complement strand
ATAAAGTCTGTTAAGTCATTTATTTGTTGACTTTTTTTTTAAGGAAAGAACTCCATGCAATGAACTCTCCTCTTAGTACTGCCTTCATAGTGTCCCAGAGATTTCAATATGTTGTATCTGTGTTCTCATTCACCTCTAAGAAGTTGTTAATATCCCTGGTGTCTTTTGCAACCCATTGTTCATTCAGTAGCATATTATTTAGTCTCCAAGTGTTGGAATAGCTTTATTTTTTATTTTATCATTAATTTTCAATTTTATTCCATTATGATCTGATAGAATGCAGGGTAGTATCTCCACTATTTTTTATTTGCTAAGAGTTGCTTTGTGGCATAATACATGGTTTATTTTAGAGAAGGATTCATGTACTGCTGAGAAAAAAAAAGTGTATTTGCTCATTGAAGGATGAAATATTAGTTTGTTTCCATGATTGTTGAAGTGAACAATTTACATATAAATAAAATGTACAGAAGCTGTTAATTTCCATTTGAACACTTTTTTTTAACTGTTACTATTGCACAATGGATTTTAAAGCATATGTATGCACAGGGCTCAACCATATGTTGTGTTTAATTATTAAAGTTCCCAAACATATGTCAAACTCTGGAAACTACACTACTCAAATTTAATAAATGCTAATACTTCACTAAATTTTTTTAATTAAGTATTATGGATATGGCTGAAGCCCTTTTTACATCTCTAAACCATTTCCCGAACTTTCTTAAAAACATAACCACTGTCCTGATGTTTTTGTTTTTACTACAAATGTATTTTTCTGTAATAAAGTTACACACACACACACACACACACACACACAAGTGTATGGTATTTACATGGTATGTATACCACAGGTAGACACACATAGTTTTCTTTTCATATTAAAACATGCAGAGAAACATACTACACCAATACAGGTATTTCGTAAATTAATTTTTTTACTTAATTAAAAAATCATTTTATGCAAATTGTTAAGTTATTTTAAACTATTTACAGCATTTCACAACACAAAATTCCGCTTATCATTATCAATTACCCACTTGCTGCAAAAGGTTAGTAGCAGGCAAGGAAACTTGAGCCAAGATAATGTTTGGAACAATGTTGTAACAAAAAGTGGAAGGAAACCATCTAGTGAAAACTGAAAAGCTGTTGATGAAAGCAATGGAAGGGACTGGCAAGGGAAAACCTGAGTGGGCAAGTTTGGAATGACTCTAATGCTGTGTTTTAACCAGGGCACAAAGAAACTGTGATGTGGAATGAGTCTGTAAAGTGCAGGTAATGGTGAGCAGATGAGTATTTAATGGGAGATTGTAGAAGATCTCTTCAGCTTAATTTCCTGAGTAAAGGGGAAAAAAAGACTTTTCCCTAGTTCTATTTCTGAGAAAATGGAAGCTCTTCCTTCATCTGGGCACGTCTAAAAACCTTAGGCGCTATATAAATAATAAACATAAAGAGACTCTGGAAAGTAAAGATAATAACCAGACTCATGAGGAAATTCAGGACTCAGAAAAGACATGACGGATAGTTACCTGGGATTGCCTTATATATTGTTTGAAATACCAGGTGCCACAAGGAATCAAACACATGCTCCCTCCAAGGTCACTCTGCCAGGCAAACTTAACTTCTGCAAGAAGGGCGTGCTATGGAACCTGTCAGGAGCGGGCTTGGGCAGGAAAGTCAGCCGGTTTTTATCCCTAATGCAGTACTTCCTCTTGCTCTGAGAGGAGGAGCTCAGGGTTACAATCTATGCCATTGGCTCATTTAACTGGGACAGGCAAAAGAAAGGAGTAAATTAAAATGACTACCATTGGATCTTACATTCCATTAAGGCTAAATACTGTATTATGGTAATGGACCACCAAATTCTATTTCTCACATATACCCAAGACTTCTATTTGAATAAGTTTCAATCCAAAAATTACAATTTATGCAAACAAAATAAAGCCATGGAAGGCTGTTCTTCCTAGCCAACTGACCTAGAAGGAGGGCCCTACCAAGATAGACACAACCACTTTACTTCAGCCAAAACCTGTGGACAACTGTGGCCCCCAATGCTCTCACACCAGCAAAGGCCAACTGAGGGCCATTAGATGTCCAGCCCCTGCAGGATGTAACTGCCCTTCAAGTGAGATAGTATCAAAATGGCAGAATAGGAAGTGAAGACTTTTATCCCAGCCTCACGACTCCCACCACCCAGGTGTCAGTGGAGAGAGAAGCCTACACATCTATTCCTTTTCCTCCTGTGGAGCAGTAAAAGCAGAAGCTCTGTGGAAGCCTGAACTCCTGACCTGATAATACTAAAGAGGTGCCTTCCGTTCATGAGTGGATGGAGGCCAAATGAGAAACCTGGGACTCCACTCCTGCCTGACGGTGATACCCTGGCCCCTTCCCCTTAACAGCTCAGGCTCTTTATTTGATGTAGAGGCCTGGACTCTAGCCCATTGCTCAATAGAAAGCATTTCTTAAAAATTAAAAAAAAAGGAAAGAAAAGAAAGAAAGAAAAGAAAATAGAAGGGAGACTATTAAGAAAGGAAAAGAGGATCAAGGGAGAGGCTAGGGACAGGAGAGGTAGTAGTAAGGGTGGATATGATCAAAGCACATTAAATGAATGTATGGAAATGCCACAATGAAACCCATTAATTTGTCCCATTAATATATATTAATAATTATAATCAAAATAGAAGTGGGCATTAGTCCTTTTATCATTATTGCCTATATTCAGTGGCAGGATTCTAGTGGATCATCAGAGATTGGAATTTCCCATGTTGTTCTTTTCTTGATTTCTCTATTTTTCGTTACCTGGAATCTTTTTTTTTTTTTTTTTTTGGTTCCAGGGATTGAACTCAGGGGTAGTATTTCACCACCGAGCCACATTCCCTGCCCTTCCCTATTTTGTGTATGTGTATATATACATTATTTTTTTGAGACAGGGTCTCACTGAATTGCTTAGCACCTCTCCATTGCTGAAGCTGGCTTTGAACTCACAATTCTCCTGTCTCCTCAGTGGCTGGGATTACAGACCTGTGCCAACGCACCTGGTGGGAAAATAAATTTTTTTTTTTTTTGTCAAACTCAACTGTGTGGATGAGAATATTACATTGTGGTTGCTGTTCTTATATTATTTCCAGGATTTTCTATGTTTGGGGCAGGAAACATGCCTTATCTGTATCACCCTAATCTACTAATCCCTCCCATATACCTATCCATGTGCTTACATATATTTATTTCATTACCTTAAACTCATTCACTAATAATTTCATATTTTTCAGTCTCTCTTAAATGTAGTGAACACAACTTTAAATTAGGAGTCTTAGCTATTTTCTAAGTGTTTATTTTGCCACCAAAATAATAGCATAATCCTGGGAACACTGTTGCTCTCAATTTCTTCAATCATACAGTTGGTTGGATACTTTCCCAGGTCCTTTCATCAACAGTTTTCAAAGTTGACAGGCAAATGTTAGGGAAGAAGCAAAAGCAAAATAAAAAGGAAGGGAGAGAGGAAGTGGAGAAAGGAAAGAGAAGGGAAGGAAGAGAGAAAAGAGAAGACAGGAAAGAGGAAGCAAGAGGAGGGAAGGGAGAGAGGGAAGGAGGAGGAAGAGAAGGAGGAGGGAAGGGAGTCAAGAAAAAGGGAAGGAAGGAAGGAGCAAATGAACAAAGGAACGAAGTTGAATGGATTTTCAAGTAGGATGAAAAGAACAAATTTTAAGTAATTGTTAAAAAAAATATTACACTTACTAAGAAAATGAAGAGCTACAGTGACTGTACAAAACTTTAACTTTGCCCTTGACAGGGTTCCCCAAATAATAACCCCAAATATGGCACCTTGACATACAGAATATTTAAAGTGAAGAAATATGAGTAAGAAAGCCTCTTACCTTTCCATTAAGCTGGTCATAAGACCCAGCTACCCCCAGTTTACGACTCTTAGCTCATTGCCTTTTGTTTTCCCATGACTCTAGGCTCTTCATCAATCTTCATTTAAAAACACTGAGGTTTCACCTATCTTTGCTTCTTTATTTCCTTATGAAGTCTCCCACATCACATCACACAAAACCTATATTAAATAAATATGTTTGCTTTTCTCTCACTACTTTGTTATGGAGCCCTAAGCAGAGAACTTATATCTATATATTTATATATATTTTACTCTCTCCCTCTTTCCTTCTGTGAAGAATTAGTAGTTTTGGAAACAGCTTTTCACAATGTTATTTCTTAACAACTTTCAACTGATCAAGTGTAGTCAGATACCTTGAAGTTTTTCAAATATTGGATAACTTTTCCTTTTATTCACAAATTCATTAAGCAAATATTTGTTTGAATATTTACTAGATTTCAGACAAAGTAATAGGCTCAGGAAACACAATGCTGAGCAATATTTAACTGGACTTCTCTTATATGAAGCATATAATCAGGAGTGGGAGACAATCATATGATAATATAAGTAAATATAAAATTATAATTGCAAGCAGAGCTATGAAGAAGATTGTGCCAAGTTACACTGGGGAAGACCTGTTTTGTTGTTGTTTTTGTTGTTATCAAGGTTTTTTTCATGAGCAAAATAGACACGTATTGGCAACTAATATGTCATTTAGACTCAAAAGATTTCTTCTTATGAGAATCTATGGCTCTTCCTTTGCATTCTCCTTCTTAAATTATTATCACCTAAATAATTCAGTAAACAGTGTTTGCATTTCAGTTAAACTGCAGACTCTAGTGAAATCAAGAAACAAGATTGGCAATCCCACTTTTACAGACAGATGCATAAAATCTTTGTGTTGAAACACTGAACTTGCTGAAACTATAGTTGCCCCTTATTTATTTCTTTGAATTATCATGCATGGATTAACTTAGATTTGATTTTATGGTCTTCATTCTTGCATTCAGATGCTCCACACTAAAATAAGAATTGTTTTTTGTACAGTTTCAAGCCTATGACAAAGAAACATCCTTCCCAGGGAAGTTTATACTGTATCTGCACTCTGCTCAAAGAACATCAAAACAACTGACTCACTGAGGCAACACATGTACCCCAAATTCCTCAAGCCAGTGACAAATTAGATGGGTATATAGAATATACCGAAGTCTATATATTATGGTACACTTCTTCAGCTACTGACCAAAAGAGAAGGCCAATGCAAATTGCTGATGATGGCTAGACTCTATTATCTACCGATGACAGGAAAGACATTTTTATGTAGTAGGGGAAAAGCCATTATAACTATATTACTTCATCATTTGCCTTATTTTTTCTTACTTGTAGTTATAAAATAAAGGAAAACTTCTACAATTCTGATGGTACTAATAGGAAAATCTTACATCCTTAATTTATTTGATGAACCATTAATGCCAAAAGTATCCAATTTTTCTTTTCCTAATGAATGCTCTCGTGAACAATCCATAAAAGATCAGCATTGTAGGTGATTAACTCTCCTTCTCTCTCATATCAACTGCCAGAAAACATGGTGTTTTAATTTACCTATGCATGTACATTCAACTATTCTCTTCAGTAGTCATGAAAGTTCAAAACACAATCATATAAGTAATTTAAGAGACATAATGTGAAGCACTTTTCAAATACTGTCTGGGACATTTTTTGGAACATAAGCCTAGATTTATACTCAGCAACTATTCAACTCAAAAATATTGCTGACTTTTTAAAATGTATATTTCTTCCAACTTTCTCTGCCATAGAGATGACCAAGCAAATTGTCTTTTAAATTGTCAAACGTTTAGTTGGCTATTTGAAATGAAATCTGACCCAGAAATACTTTCAATTTCTTCTCAAATATATTACAGATCACCAGCCAAATGTCAATATCACTACAATGCTTAATTGTTGCAACTGTACCACAGCAATCAAGTAAATTTCTATTTCAACTTAACTTTTTAAAGTGTTGCAAAACTTGAGACATATTTGACATCAAAATCAAAACTAAAAGTATGTTAAATTTTGCTACAATTGTAATTCATTTTCTGGTAAATTCTTAAACCTAAGCCTTCATTTTATGAAATCTTCAATAAATTTCATAAAGAATAATTTAATGTATACATGTTAGCTTTCTTTAAGCTTTCACCTGATCTCTCTACAACTACACTGAATATAACCCCAATATACATTTTTCTGAACAATCTTCCTTTAAAAATCATCTACATTTTTAAGATACATTTTTGAATGTTGGAAAAAATAATATTGACTCAACAAAAAGTTGAAAATTTGTAATCATAAATTTATAAAGTATTGATTTATGATAGATGTTACATTTTTGTTAACTTAGATCATTAAGAAAAAGCACAGCATTTTAATATATTAAAAATATGCTTTAAATCATCATTATATTCATTATATACTCACAATCAGATCTCTGAAACATGTTATTTCCAGAATATATTTTTCTTTTTGTCAAAAAATAACAGTCTTAGCCAGGTGCTATGGTGTACACCTGTAATCCCAATGGCTCAGGAGGCTGAGAGAGGAGGATTGCAAGTTCAAAGCCAGCCTCAGCAATGGTGAGGCACTAAGCAACTCAGTAAGACCCTGTCTCTAAAATATAAATACAAAATAGAGTTGGGGATGTGGCTCAGTGGGTGAGTGCCCCTGAGTTCAATCCCCAGTATTAAAAAATCAAAAAAACTCTTTGGTGGGGGGGGCTACAGCTCAGTGGAGGAACACTTAGCACATATGAGACCTTCGGTTCAATCCCAGTAGTGAATGAAGAACAAAAAACAAAAACAAACAATAAAACATTCTCTTGCCAGATAGATTTAGAAATGTTTACAGTAATCAGAATGGGAAGCAGAAGTGAGAACAGTAAGTACATGAAGAGAAAGAGGCAGAATATCGAGTATCCTTGCATAAACCACAAAAGATGTGACATGGAGCTGACAAGAAAGCAATGGTTTAATCATTCATAGTTGATTGGAAATCAGAGGTGATGACTGTATACAGATCTGTCGATAAGCAACACTTGACTTCTATCTCAAAAACTCCATTAGTTAACAAAGCAATACAGTAAGTATGTCAGTTTGAGACATCTCTCAATCCAAGAGTTAATCCTTTTCTTTTCTTAGAGTTTTAGGGATATAATAGAGAACTAGGTAGGATTCATCAAGTCTTCTTGAAGACTTCTCACCACTTACTCCACCTCTACACATGAGCACGTTCCTATCATCCCTGGTCTCTGACCCCATTTTCCATACCTATTAAGAGGTTTGAGGGTTGAATTTCTATTGATGACCACAGGAATGTTATCTAAGAGATCAACCCTGTATTCAAAATTTGGGAAATTTTCACTAGGAAAATAATAAGGATAGAGATAACACTCCATACTGTAACCAAAACCAAAGATAATTTACTGCTACAGACTGTGTTTTTCCATTCATAATTGGACATTACATGGCATTTTTCCCCCAAAGAGTTCAGAGTGACATATAATTCAAGAACTAGACATAATGACAATTTTAATTTGAAGGGAAATGGGAAGGGAGAGAAGAAATTTCAGAGATTGCTTTCAATATCTCTGTCATTTTCACTACCTTTCAAAGGGAAACACCCCTGGATCTCTTTTAGAAATCAAAATATAGACTAAATATAGAGCATCCTAAAAATTTGTGCCAGATGTATCATATCTAGGGCTTCTCTCACCCCAGGGTATTTGCCTACTCCCACTTGACAAATCCCAAATATTTTTAGCACTTCAAAGTCTCTTACTTATTGCTTGCACAGCTGGTAGCTAAAAATACTTACACTGTATAATGTTACTTTCTAAGTCAGAGATTGTTCTTCCATCATTTATTCAGAAATGCTTTCATAATTAGAGCCCTGGTAGAAGCAAGATGGTTCAGAATGGAAAAGGTCAGGGCAAGAAGTCCATCCTCTAAACTGAAATAAAGTCAGGGGTCAGCTATTTTGAGACAATGGATTTTGTGCATCAAAAGGAAGGTATCAAAAGTTAAGACAATTTTTACAAGAAGAGACAGATGGGACCATGTTAGTTAAATCTTCAAAATAATCTTGATGATGAGGCTGTCTATTACCTTCAAAGTGGACCAAGCACCCTGGAGAGGTACAGATGGGCAATGACAGACACAATGATAGAGCTAGGGATAAAGGGAGGTTCAGGGATAGGAATTGCAGGCTTTTCAAAAACTGGTCCACAAAATAATTTAATTATAAGAATCAAGTATCTGTGCCAAAAAAAAAAAATCAAATGTATGGTAATTTAAGGGCAAGTTGGGAGTACAGTTTCTTTTACTGTAGGTAAAGAAGTAATAAAGATATGACTGTGAAACCAACAAAGTGGATGAGAAAAGAGGGTGGTTGAAAGAGTAGTAGTGTTCAGATGGGAAAAAGACCAGAATTAATCAATTATTGGAAACTGTAATACCTAGGTCAGAGAGAGAAATTCTGCATAGGATGTGAAGTGTGTCCTATGTCTGGACTTGTCTGAAGGACAGGGCTAAGGTGATTTTTATGCTGCCCTTATGATGAAAAACATAGACTAGAGGACCGAAGCAGTTTTCTCTGTATTCTTAAATTATAGCTCAAGAAAGCACTGAGTAGGAAATGCCTCTCACTTTAAAGTACAGTATTGTTTTCTATTTCAAGTGCTAGTCAATTGTTCTTTCACTAACATGAGTTTATTTTTCTCAGAAATACATCAGGTTTTCTGAAGTGCTTTGGAAAAAAATCTTTATTTCTATGTCTATTAAAGTAGTTAGTAGATTTTATTCTAAAACAATGTACAATGACTGTTTTTAATAGGGCAGTTTTTTTAAAGACCACTCTGTGACTTGCCACATCCAGATTTTAAATGATAAAAATTATAACAATATAAGTCTGTCAATTTTAGGACTGCTTTTATGATAGGGCACACCTGGGAATACAGGAACATTTCCAAAAGATCTTGAAAAACCCAGTTCCTCTTCACTAAGCCCCCAAAATGTATGAGCTGCCACTCAGTTTTTTCATTCCTTTGAGTAGCCCTGTACTTGTGAAACAAACTGCAGAGCAGCTGTTTCTTTATTTTTTATTTTCCTGGCAGACATCTAGCTGTGATCTGTAATTCAGTAGAAACTAAGACATAAGAGTAAAGCAGCATGATTTTTAAAAATGAGATCAAAGATACAAAAGCATTAGTGAAAATAAAAGTTCTATGCAAATATATGCTAATGTTCCCTTAGATTGATGTTACAGGTAATTCTGAAGCAGGAATTAAGAAAATCGCCTAGCAGTTTCTATCTTATATATTTCAATGTCAGATGCGGGAATATGGATTAGAAAATGCTAGCTAACAAAGGCAAGGTATGACATTATTCCCTTCCCAAGTCCATTTGAGGCTGTGTAAAGAAATCACGTGGAGTGGACAGTTTCTTTGATTTTAAACAAAAGAATAAAACAGAGTAAAACATCTCTGCTTCAGGTTCCCAGGTCTTTAAGACTGAAACCACAGATGAGCCTGTGGTTCCCTCAAGCTGAGCCTGCATTAGAAGGTTTACCAAGTGCTTCAGCTTGATGTCTGGAATGCAGTAATGAATTCTAAATGGTCACATATTGCTCCAGTCACAGTTTTCCTTGCCACCTGCCTTGATGACACAAGCTATAGGTTTTTGTTTTAAGTGTTTGGCCTAGCAATTTTTTTTTTTCTTTCTGGGGCCCTCCCCCAGTCTCTAAGGCGGGTCCTCTATCATCCTAGATTAGCTTCCCTGTGCTTTCGATTTTACTGTGCCTCCTGGCCACCATTGTGAAGACCACCTAGCATATTTACTTTGCCAGGTACTCTAATTTTAGACTTCCCTACTGGTAGGGCTTTGTTTCTGCCATACTTTGTCTTCCTGCTGAATTAGAATCTTTGCACTGATACCTGATTGAACCTAGCCAACTTGCCCCTTCCTTCCCACTCAGCACATTTAGTGACACAGCTGCTCCTGCAGGCCCAGCAGTTGCAGACGGATTGGTTTCCTCAGTGTCTTTGAAAATGGGCATCTGGCAATGACTTTTCTCTCTTTGCTATAATGCTTGATTCTTAAGATCCTACTATCATTTACACATGAGCCGTCACAATATTTTAAACTAGAAGCAAATAGAGGTAATTATACACTCAAATGTAAGTTGTTTTCAGAGTGGTCATTTTGGTTTACAATTTTCCTTTATATTATATCCCCAATTTATTATGTACTTACCCAAACATTGAACCCCTGTGGAAACCAAACTGTAGATGGAAAGGGTTACTGAACATGATTCTGGCTGTACCCCTAGTGTCTGAGCCAACCATCATTGTCCTCATGTTGCCTAGGAGCCTCTGCTAGCTTCAAGTGCTACCAATGCCCCATATCATTTCGTGATTAGGAAAAAAAGACACTCCTTGAAAGAAGATATCACAGATACATCAGAGGTATGAAGAATGGGGTCCACATATGACTCCAGGTACATATTTTATTTCCAGTGAAAAAGCAGGGGTTTGGTCATGTAGGAGTCAATGAGGACTGCTGTAACAAAATTCCACAGACTGCATGGCTTAAGCATTTATTCTCTTACAGTTCTGGATGCCAGAAGATGACAACCAAGTTGTTGGTAGGTTTATTTTCTCCCAAAGCCTCTCTCCATGGCTTATAGATGGCCACCTTCTCACTGTATTCTCACATGGATTTTCCTCTGTGCACATCAATCCCTGGTATTCCTTTATATGTACAAATTCCCTATTCTTATAAAGACAATAGGCAGATGTGATTAGGGCATACTCTGATGACCTCATGTTACTTAATCATTGTTTTAAAGAAATTATTTCCAAATATAGTTATATTCTAAAGTACTGGAGACATCAACATAGGAATTTGGAAATATACAATTCAGTCTACAACAGATAGGAAATACCAGTCTCTTCACCAATGGCACAGGGTCCTAGAATGGCATGAACCCTGAGTGAAAGACTAAGACTAGAACTGGGACTAGAGTACTTAGATTTGGCTCAAAGATCTAATTATTACTAAAAACTTTCATGTGAATGAAACTAGTACTAATTAATCTGACAGACTATTGAGAATTAATAACAAATAGTGCCTCTATCACTATATACAAGGATTTGAAAAAAGACATGTTTTCACCAAACATACATACATAATATAGTCCTAGATTAGAATTTTTAAAGGAAATCAATTCAGAGATTTTAGTTATTTGTAGTCTTTTTTTGCATCAACAAAAAAAAAAAGTTTATTATCAAATCTACATGAGTATCTATGGTACACTAGGCAGTTTTAAAGCTGGCTCACAGAAGTGAACAAAATAGACATCCCTGTTCTCATGGAGATTGCTGTATAACAGAGGAGATAGCATATGGAAGACACATAATACACAATGAGGAATACTGTTTCTATGAAAGAAAATAAAACTGAATGAAGAGACAAAGAGAAAGCACTTAAGAGTCCTGAATGAAAAGAGTGAGTCATGTGAGCCTTTTGTGGAAGAGCTTTCTAGGTGGGGTGCTTAGTATATATAATGGCTTGTCTTGTGTGATAATTACCTAGGAAAGTGGCTAGGACTATAGAGGTAATATATGCTCCAGGAGAGTTAGCTGGCACCTCTAGGCTTAGAGGGGGAAATTATTAATGTCTATAATACTTTAGATAAGTTCATGAGAAAAGGACAAACTAAGGCATAAGAATAGGTAAATCACAAAGATATCCAATAGGTCAAAGAAAGCAACAGAGTATGTTCAAGACATGATGCAGACAAGAATTGCAAATTCAAACAGTAATTGAATATAGTAGTTTCATCAATCCTATTAGCCAAAAAGGAACAGCAAATAACAGAATTAATAGAGTCAAGCTCACAGATGACTATTGTGGACATAAATTACTATAGTTATTTGTGAAGGCAATCCAGTAATATCTTTTAAAAATAAAAACATCATCTGATTTAACAACTTCATTACTGAAACTCTACCTTACAAGCAAAAAACAAAAGTGTACCAGTTGAAAATGTCTATAAAAACATTTCTGGGGGCTGGGGATGTGGCTCAAGTGGTAACACACTTGCCTAGCATGCGTGAGGCACTGGGTTCTATTCTCAGCACCACATAAAAATAAAATAAAGATATTGTGTCCACCTAAAAAAAAATTTTTATAGTAGGAAAGCCAAAACAAAACAAAAATAGAAACAGCATAAATTAGTGTCACTAGAAGAATGGTTGCATAAACCATAGAAAATTCTATTTATAAATATATGTTGTATGATTCTTTAAAACATCTTAAATTCTGCAAACCTGTAGGGATGTGATAGCTTAAACAGAAAGCAAACTTATCTGCTTAACCCTATTTTTGTAAAATAAAGACATTTTCATTCTATACATATGTCTCTCTCTCTCTATATATATATATATATATATATATGAGCATATATATATATATATATATGAGCATACAAAAGTGTGCACAATATCTACACCATGTTTTTATTCATTAACCCAGAAGAAAAGTGAAAATTATAGAAATAGTATTATTTTTAAATAAAAGAAAAATATGCATGTCAAAGACATTTGTACTAAATTATTTTTTCAGAGATTTAAAAAGGGAAACACTGCCAACCATATATTTTTTTATTTCTAAGGACCATATATGTCTACCATCTCATGAACTCACCACCAAGAAAAATTGATTTAGTTATTTTGTCCTCAATAAATACAACGTTAGTCAGTAAATTAAAAAAAAAATGGAGAGTGAGCATTATAGACTTCTCCATCTATTCAGATTATAGTGAAGCATGAAGACAAATATTCAGGAGTGACCTATGTATGTGTCTACTTTTTAAAAAATAAACCAGTTAGTTAATTTTAACAAAGAAAGTGATGGTATCTTAGTTCATTAACAGGAAATCTTGATCAAGGAGCTTCATGGCATGTCCACTTGGAAGCCAACATTCTCAGACCCCTTATGCTATGTGTCAGTCCCTGTAACCCTTGATACTATAACAAAAAGCTTTCGCCCTATTTATCTTTACTTTCAGATGACAGTAATGAGATCCAGATATGCTAAACCTTGTGATTAAACAAGAATGTAAAACAAGGACAGACAGAAAACGTGGAATATAAAACACTTTGCTGTGAGTTACTCTGTCCTCAGAAAGCATTTGTGTATTAGCAGAACTGGATGTGGTTTAGAAATCACCAAATTTTATGTCTTTTGTTAACATTCAAATGATTTTTTCTTTCCCATTTCAGAGGTAGAAGATGAGTAATTTGTGTCAGTCTAATTTATTAGAAGACAATCTATTGAATTTATTTTTCATCAAAAGTGAAATCACAATTAAAAGTTTAAATGTGGCATTCAATGTGGCCTATTAAATCCATTCCTATTATGGAAATCAAAATTACAGAATAGGTTGATTGTCCCATTGGTGGTTATAAAGAACACATTATACTTCTGCCTCATGGATACATATATCCAAGAGGCAAACCAGAAAAAAATGTATATTCCAGTAAACAGCTTTAGCTAGAATTAAAATGAGTGATCACTTTGATAAACTTTAAAAGAAATTTGGTACACAAATGTTCTTTTATAACATATGAATATATAATACACCCAAATTGTACAGATATTTTATATCTCTTGGAGTCTTCAATTTAGAAATGCAATAATTTATAAAATAATAATTCATAAAAATAAAATTTTAAATGCCAAATTAGTTCAAAATAATGAGTTCAAGAGAGCACTAAATAAATTTAAAGGGTCAGAGAGTATCTCTTAGCTGAAATATCATAAAAAGGAACATTTTAAAACCATTATATCTAATTCCAAAACATGACATTCCCCAGCAACAACCTTTGATAAATTATTCTAGTGGTATAAGATAATATTAATAAATTGAGCTATAAATGCACATTTAATGCTTTACATTCGGTATCAATTTTGACATACAAATAGAAACAGGATGGGAATGACAGGTTGTAAAAATAGTAAAACCTTTGATTCTAAACCTCTATCACAATCCTGTGCCATTTGTTTTTCACTACAAGCTGTTCCCGGGGGTGGGGAGGGGGGAAATCTAAGTACAAATTCTTCAAGGAAGTCAGAAAAATCAACTTTAAATAAATAAAAGGTACTGTCTTTTAGAATGCTTTGCATTTTTATCATTAAAATCATTCAAAGAAAATCAGTTTTATCAGTGGAAATTAATCCCAAACAACTTTTAAAATGTTGTTGATATTAAAATAGATCTTTATTTCCATTTCCTATCCTCTCTCTCATCTTCTTGCATCATGTTTATTCCTAAATTTATACTCTCCTTCCTGGTAAGGAGGGAAATTGGCAGCTAGCCTGTGAGCTATTTCTCTACCTATCATTGTGGACACAGGAACATGAAAGAAGGCAGATTGACCTGGTCTCATTTTCTAGTAAACTTGCCAGGAACCAGCCTCCCAGGTAACAACTAAATGGCATTTGCTAGTAAGATTCCTCATCCATAAAATTCTTTTAGTAGATGTTCCATGGTTTGGGGTTTCTGAATTTCTTCTAGGAAATAAAGTTAGAATTGATGAATTTTTGGAGTGTGTCACCATAAAATATCAATTGTAAACCACACAATTATTTGATTATAAAATGAAGATGTTCCATAATCTAAAATGAATCCACACCTTCCAGAGAGACCTCTTCTATTGCTCTGGGCCAGAGGGTGCACTGGATTCAAGACAGAAGGGCCTTAGGAGCTGTTCTTGGAGTCCCAGGGCCCTCCTGGATTCACCAGTCCCTCAATTACATGTGTCTTTGAAATCATTATCAAAACCTGATACTTGACTAGACCATCCATTTCCTTGTTTTGATTCACTCCTTCTCTTCCTCCAGCAATGTATTTCTTTCTTCCTCTTTCTATCCTTACCACATCCATACATATCAATTTCTACCTTTTCACAACCCCTCCTTCCTTCCCATTCACTCTTCCCTAGTGTCTTAAAATCATTGAACCAAAGAGCATCTTAAAGATGATCAAAATCCGTTCCCTCATTTTATCATTGAGGATATTGACTTCTGGAAAAATTATATGAACTAAAAAAATGATATATAGTCTAGGTCAGGACTTTTCACATGATAGCATCGCTCTTGCTATGTATATCACTTACGGTAGCAATCTGTACACAAATATTTACTTATCTCATGTCTTTAGGTTGTAAAGTCCTGGCAGATTATTTTAGTCAGCTTTCTTCGTTGCTGTGACTAAAGGATCTGACCAAAACAATTGTACAGGAGGAAAAGTTTATTTGGAGGCTTATGGTTTTAGAAGTCTCCATTTTTCCAGGCTTGAAGTGAGGTAAAACATCATGGTGGAAGAATGTGTCAGAGGGAAACAGCTCTCACATGGTGATCAGAAAGCAGAAAGAAAGAGACTCCATGTACCAAATGCAAAATATATACCCCAGAGCCATGCCCCAAATGAACCAATTCCTCCAGGCACACCTCACCTGCCTTTAGTTACAACTCTGTTAATTCCATCGTGGATTAATACACTAATTATGTTAAGGCTATAATTCCATCATTTCTCCTCCATACCTTCTTGCATTATCTCAAATGTAAGTTTTTGTGGATACCTGACATCCAAACCATAACATAGACAGGAACTATATCTATTTTTTTATTTTAATTATGCTCAGAAAATTATATGTCCCCATTGAAATGCTAAATAAATGAACACATAAATGAGTGAATTAGTCTTTGTATCTATAAAATGAGTTTTACACTAGAAAGTGATCTATATTTTTATATCACCTAAATAAATCTCTTAGAGATTTGTTTAAATATTAGTTTTCTAATTCTTTTCTTTCCAACTTTTTCATACTGCATGAAACACCCACACTCAACTTCCTCTAAATAGATTTAGATTCAACCGATGTATGGTAAATACTGATTTTTTTTTTAAATAACACTACAGGATATTATAATTAAGAACCAGGTATGAGAGAAAATATATGTGATTCAATAAGCTGCTCTCTAAATCTAACTGAAAGGTCTGTCTAACCTATTTATAAAAAAATCATACATCAATATTGGGGGTTTATTATAAATACTTTACATGTATATATAAAATGTACTTTACTCATTGGAATCTCCATATAAACTGTATAAACTGATTTCAATTATTAATAAACTTAGATGTCCATATCCCATAGGAAATAGTTTAAATACACCATATTCATGTGATATATATGTTTTAAAATTCATGGCAACAAATGCAATATAAACCTTTATTATGTAACATTGAGAGGAAGGATTAAAATGTTTTATGGAGTGTATGGTTACACATTTTTCACCTTTCAGTTAATTTGCTGTAAGGTTGGAATAATTTGATCTCTTGTCATGTGAACATATGGAGCATATGTCTGGTAAGAATGCTGCTGAAATTTTATTAAAGTTATAGTTTCCTTTATATCAGGTCCCTAAGAGAAATAATTCTTGTGTTCCAGAATGCCAAGACAACTGTTTTATTTTTATCTAATGTGTGGAATAAAAAAACTTATCCTGTTTCTTGTTTACATTGTTTTCTGGAGACCTGAGAATCGATGTAAGGCTCATCTCCAGCCAAAGCACCTGCTCTGGCAGCTTGCACTTGATCTACTGACTTCACTCCCTCCTTCATTCTAATTGTTAACACCTTCCCACCTTCACAAGATTTCTTTAAGCACTTTTTCTTCTACAGTTGACATAGTTTTACAAACAGTCTTGAACACATTTTAGAACAGTGTAGAGGAATAAACACATATATGGAAAGAGTCTATCAGATACCACATTATGAAAATAAACCTTTGGTCCAGTTGCCACAAAGATCTGCAATCTAGCTCATTTATCTCTCAGTCACACAAAACCCTACCTTCCCCACTAGATCAAAAGGTTGTAGGTAGGGAGATGCTGCATCTTTCTTGAAAGTCATGGTGAATGTCGTTAGTATTTGTAATAACATACTCTCTAATGTGATTCCAATTTAACAAACTTAATACTATAAAAAAGGGGTAAATTTCTTTTTTTTAAAGAGAGAGAGAGAATTTTTTAATATTTATTTTTTAGTTTTCGGTGGACACAACATCTTTGTTGGTATGTGGTGCTGAGGATCGAACCCAGCGCCCCGCGCATGCCAGGCCAGCACGCTACTGCTTGAGCCACATCCCCAGCCCTCAATTTATTTTTAATAACAGTAAAATTATATAGACTATACTTATAATTATATACTTATAATTATATAGACTATACTTATATATACTTATATACTATACTTACTATACTTGTAAACCACCATATAATTACTAAGGAGAGCTCTAAATTATGATTATTTTTAAAAGTAGTTCTATAATTTAGACAGCTTTTTTTTAAATTTCCTGTACTAAATTCCAGGATTTAATGTGGTTATATTTCAGGGAGGAGAATTAACATTATCTTTCCTATGCTTGAAGTGGATACACAGAAAATTACTCTCTTATATCTGTCAAGCCTTCTTCATAATATGCAGGCTCAGAGCTCTGGGATGTTTTCTCTTTTGAACTGCTTTGAAGGATAGACCTTCACCTCTGGTGGCTTCTGCACTTAACACATGTCTGAGTACAAATTCAACTACTTTTCTTCTCTACTGAACTGTGTAATTATTAGGATATAGGAGGTCATGACTGACATTTAGAATCAGGCCCATCTCAGAATTTAGGTTGTTAATCAGAATTATTATTCAGGGAAATCTGTTACTTTTGCAGTTTAAGTTATTTTACCATAGCAATGAATGTGGATCATAGATTCTGAGTCGGTCTAGGACCACAGAAAACAAACTACACTAAAACTACTTAAATTCTGTGTATACATTTGAAATCTCACAAATAAAAAATACAGCTACTTGTGAACCAACATAACAAATACTTAAAAAAAAACTTACTCTTGTACCATGTATATATTTAGAATAATACTAAATTTTATTTTAATGGTGAGTGCTTCCTTTGGAAGGAACCAAATACATGCTAAAATATCTTGCTTTCAGAAGACATCCCTCTTGATGCATAGGTTAACAGTACTCATTTATTTCAGAGTTCCACATCATTTTCTGGTTAACAATTGAGCCTGAATTCCATTCCCTCATGTGTCATAAAATGTCTGCTTGTTTCTGCTCTAATAAATGAATGTTTCATATTACCAAGTAATTAAATCTCAATTACTTGAGGAAATTTTATTTTCACTACACTTTTTGGTAAACAAATATGACGAGAAGCATGAACAGTTTATAAGAATAAGCTTTAGATCTATCCAAGATACCCCAGCACAGTAAGAAGAATATGGATATGCAGCTAATCATGATGCCTCCTCTGTTAAAAATGCAGCTCTAAAGAGAAATATAATGTATCCATCAATAATAAATAATAGGATTGAAGTTTGAAAGCTGAGTGATGCCTCCCCAAATAAATTACAACTTTAATTTTATTTTCCAGAACAAAATCAACTAAAATTGTCATCCTTTCCATTTGCCTTTTACTGATGAATACAACATATTCCTCTGATTTGTTTCAATTCCTTTCCACTTTGCATATAAAAAATTAAAGAATTTACTACAAACACAAATGTGCATATATCCAAGGTCACTGGCAACACTACCTCATTTTATTATAGAATCAGGAACTTATTTTTCCCCACAGATTTTGGACACTGATGCGATGAAGCATTTTACAAAAATAAAACCTTAATATACATGTTGACTCACAAATATGTATACAAGTCTATGTCCCATTCTGCAAACTGCTGTGTAAAATTTGAGAAAGGTACCGCTATTTCCATTGACTTTTGAATATATAGAGACATGAGTGACAGCATAAAATTCATTTGTATCTTGAGATTTTAAACCATATTGTCTAAATTTATTGTAATATAAACATTTTCTTCAAATGTTTAAAATTAAAGATTCAAGTGAAACAAGATACGTCTCATTTCTGCTCATCAGAGAACAATAACTCTTGCAAAAAAAGCTGTGAAATTTAATGTAACAGATGTCCCTTAAGTGAATTGGTGATGCTACTGAATACAGATCTGACATCTTCTAATTATAATTTAACTGAACCAAAAAAACTACAAATAGTTTGTATAATTCAAATAGCACCAATAATTCCAATACATTATTATATATTCTTTAAAGCACATGTCAGTGAATTTTTATGTTTCTTTAATAGGATTTACTGTACTATGGAAAATGGAACAAAGATTCACTAACTGCTTGTCTTGTCTTTTCTGCAACACATTAGCACTGCAAAATGCTCTAAGAGAAATTCTATTATCTTTCCATGACAGATTATTCTCTTATTGCTCAAGTTCCACTACCAAGGTAATTTTTGCTAATAATAATGACCACATATTTTTAATATATTTTTGTTATTTCTGGATAAACCTTAATAATTTCTTTCCTTAAATAGTTCTTTCCTCTCTTTCAGATATTCACTAATTTTGAGTTCTCTTATTTACTTCTTCATCTACCTATAAAATAAGAACAATTCTCAATTTTAATACTTCTTATTTCCTTCAATTTGCTCACATTATTTTTTCTTTGGATTAAAATAGAATGGGAACAGTGGCTTTGGATTTTAGGAGCAATATTATTCGTGCCACGTGGCAACAAACTATCTATCTCCCACTTTTGTGTACTATAACATCAAAGTTTGATACTTACCATTCCATTTATCCTGCCAATCTTAGTATAATGTGCATGAATATCAAATAAAATACCTCATAATCATTATTTTGATTTAAAATGTTTGAAGTGTATATAAGGGCATAATAGATGGTTCTCTATTCTGATAGAAAGGCAATTTGATCTCCTGATTCTACAGATACACTTTAAAAGAGGAAGCTGTTGAATCACTTACTTGAACTTGACTCAAATAGTATACTAGACAAAAAATTTTGTGCACAACTGTAGGTTATAATACAAATATTCAACTGGCTTTCCTGTAGACTCCTTATATTCCGCATTATATATGTTCCAACATGTGCATGTATAGCCTTTGCACTATTGAATTTGATGAGTTCAGATCATTTAAATATTAAATTTTAAATAGGTACATAATTATATTTCAGCTACTTTTGTTAGCTGAAGAATTTGTGTCTGCATATTTCAACAAATCATCTTCCACCAAAAACATTAAACAACCTGCTACAAAAATTCATAAAAACACACATAACCTCAACAAAAGTGACATTATTTCCCTTTCAAAACCATGCAACACATTTCTAAAATTTAGGGTAGATGTCGAGGCTTTTCATAATACAAAATCTCTCTGAAAATATATTCTGTATCCTAATGTAGAATCACTAAGTGTTGCTTAAGAACTGAGTTTAACATTTCAATGCCACAGTGACAGAAATAATAGCCACAGAAAATGTCATATAATCTAACTTGTATTATTACATAAGCATTTCTCAAAAATTCAAGATTCATTCATACCTATTCAGTGAGTTTTTGAAAATCTGAGCCCTTCATATATGGACCCAATATCCAAGGCAACCTACCCATAAAGAAGCAGGGATCTAATTCTATATATTAAGGTTTAAAATAAATAATAGAACACATAAACTCAATAGCCTTCCATAGTCTTCCTCCCAATATTAAAATGGTCTTTGAAACAAAAATAGCTCAGGAACTTACCAGGAAGTGTTTTCATTTTACATGATTAATATCTTTTAAACTCACAAAAGTATGTTGCTTTGTTGATAATAAAAATTTAAGATGATTTAAGATCTTAAATGTATACATCGCAGACACATGTTACAGAATCCACTTGAATTATTTTTAAACTATTTACTAGCTTAACCTTTTGTAGAGAAACTGCCCCATGGTCCCATAGAGTCTTGTCAGTCAGAACTGAACCTTGCCAGAAGCAGGAGCCTGAGAAGACACGATTTAAGATTTCACAATGACTTCCATATTGACTTAGACTTTTAAAACACTGCCCAGTACAGTAGATTGGACCTTCAGGTTTTGTTTAAGACCCCCAAGCTTTTAATTTCAGCTATAAGCTACCCTGTCCAGACCAAAGCAAAGGAAACGTTAGCAAAACCCCAAAAATATTTAAAAATATTGTGGAAGATGCTGTTCGCATTCCATTTTTGCAAAGGGCTCTTTATATACAAATCTGATGCCACATGTTTTGGCAAGAGCAGCACTTTCAGGTTTGTTACTCAAACCAATGTCCCAAAGTAAGTTTTTGATTATATCATCTTTGGCACAGTTATTCAGGAAGTAAAAACGATGAATGTGACTAGGGAGTCTGCCTTGGGACTGGCTTCTTTGACAAGACTCTTACGCTGTAACCATGGCTTGCATCCCTTTGATCCAAGTCATGACCATGACTATTGGCCTGATTACTTCTGGCCAACATGATGTGGTAATGACTGGGAGTGTTAAATTAATGTCGAATGTCCCTATCCATCACTCAAGTAAAATGAAGGAAATGAAAATTGGTCTCAATAAAGCCAAGACTCTGGGTTAGCAACTGCCTTTATTTTCTATATTCAGATTGAATTTCCTATTACCTGAAGTTACTACAGTAGACATATTCTCCACCAGTAAGACCAAAGACTACTCTGAAGACCAACTGGCTGGTGCTTGGGTTGTTTTTTTGACTGGAATAAGAAGAACATGTGCTCCATTCTCACAGTCTGGCAGAGGAAAGCACAGGATAAATTATTCCTTTTTGATATTCTACCCTTCAAAGTATCAGGAAGAGATAGTTACCAAAGATAATGGTGCCTGTCCTCCTTCACCAGAGCATATGACTAAACCTGCTTTCATTAAGCATGGTGACAGCTGAAAATTCTTCTTTACTCTCCAATGGCATTTCTGCAACACTGAACAGAGGACAACTTGGCAGAGGACAATGGTGTGGCTAGAGGTTATAAACCAAATGCATATTTGAGAGACTTCGTATATGTGTTCCATTATCCAAACATCAACTTTTTTTAGATCAACATATACTACTCCAAAAGATCCAGAAACAGCAGTATTACCAATGAAAAATATGGATGCTTTTGAATTTCAGAAGGCCTCCACAGATCAGATTTTGACTAATTTTGAAGCAATGGATTCTGATCGGTTTGTACAAAATTTCATGAGTAGGAACCAAAACGTTGGGTTGCTTCCTTTGGGGAAGTTTAATAACTGGGTGGATCACTGTCCCTCAGACACCCATTTGGAGCCACAGATTGTTAGTTGGTCATAACACAGACTAACAGATTGCAGGAAGCTAGTATGGCTTAGTGTCTGCCTGGGGGACAGGGTCATGCCATGCTATGATAATGGAAGCTTGTCCAAAAATAATCTAATCTATCCAGAGGAGGTGACCTGATCTGTGCAACCCTCACACTAGGCAGTGCCATTTTAATGTATTACTAAATGACAACTGTAGTTCCCACTTTCTTTTACCAAAACAACATCTGTGGCCTTCTGTTAAATACTTTGCAATTAAGGCAGTGTTCTGAGCTTTTCAAGAATCATTGTACATTGCTCTTTCAAGGATTTCTAAATTCCCAGAATAAGCAGCCATTTTTGATCCCTACTGTCATTAAAGAATAAGAGTGGTGGCAATTTGAGAAAGAGGTTAGCTGAGATCTGGAAATATCTTTGTAACATTTTCAAGTTATATTTGTTTTCTTTTTGTGTCCAAAGATAAGTGTTTTCTCTAAATTACAAAACAATGTTTCTTAATTAACTATAGAAAAATGATTTATAATCTAAACATCACTGAAAATTTAAACTATATATATATATATATATATATATATATATATAGTTTTATTGAAAAAAATATATAAATATATCTCATATTGGTCAACCTTAAAAGGTAGAGGTATATTGGAGGCAAAAAAAAAAAAAACCCTTGTTATAGTTTAGGGTAAAAATTCCTTAATAGTGTGTTTGAATATATGATTTTAAATACATTTATGTCATAAATAATAAACAATTAAATATACCCATCCTTTTTATACTTCTCCATATCAAAAATAATACTATATGTAAATTTTTATAGAATTTTTTTTCTGGATCATATTGCCAAGCTATACCCATTGAAAATTATTCAATGTCCACTAACCTACCCTTCAGGGTACAACTTCTACAAGGTCCTAAACATAAAAGAGAAGTATGAAGTAAAAACAAGATCTATTTCTAAAAGTTAATTCAAAATAAATACCTACTATAATTTTGTTTCATTACTTTCCTTTCATTTATAAAAGCATAGGCTATCTCAGCCATTAGGTTTAGCTATGCAATTTACTCATAATGTGTACTCATTTTAAATTTTGTAGTTAAGGTAGAACATAATCTCTACTGAGGACATTTTTTCTGGAGCATGACATGCATAACCTCTGATAGTTTAAATATGTTCCTGATTTTGTTTGTATCTTGGGAATTTAGAATTCAGAAGTCAATACCAATTATCGACAGTGTCTAGCACAGGTAGTATATCTAGAAAATGTTTATATTGTCAGGATATTGTGCTATTAAAATAAAAATCAGTAGTATAAGAAACTCCCATTAAAGTTAAACAAAACAATATTAATACTTGAATAATATCAAAATGGTACTTAATGTGTACAAATAATATTTTTTGCTTGGTATAGTAGCTCCAATAAAACTCATGCTCACAGCTTAATAAAGAATAGCTGTTTGGTAAAACAGATTGGGGAGAAATAAGGTTCTGTATCCTGTTTTAGATTTTAAGAATTAAATATGAACCTTGAATTAAATATGAACCTATGTACTCAGAAATGTTTTCAAATTGGACATATTTAAATTCAAACTTATAGGAGCAGCATTTAACATGATAATTTAATATTGCATTCTGCTCAATCCCTAGATTTATATTTTCTTTCTCAATTTAAATTACATAATAAGCAAACCAAAGACATATTAAAACTAAAATAAGTATAATCCACATTTTGACATTGCCTTTGAAATTTTCAAAATGTGCAACCTCCATTTTTCATTTATGCATATATGTTTCCATATAGCTTAAATGTGAAATGTAGAAATGAAAACTTACCATATAAGTGAATTATATAAAGAAACAAAAATTCCACATTTTCAGAGCATTATTTGTGTGTATGATTTTACCAGTTACCACACTAGTAGCTTAGCAGGCAGAGGGAAGTGTTAACATCTGAGAAAGATCAGGAACTGGCTAAGAGCAAAATATCGTAGTTCCACTTTTGGTATTGATCAATTGTCCTCAGGAAGGAAAACTTCCTTAAGCCACACATTCCTCATTTTATAACTAGAGAGAGTGTTAGCAAGGACAGTAGTGAAGTGGGGGGAAAAGGAAATGATGGTAGAGAATGGATAGAAAACACAGGCCCAAGTAACAAAAAAATTCTACGAAGTCATCTCTTTAAGTCATTTGAGATTGTCCTGGACTAGACTAAATCCTCAATATGACTTCCATGAGGGAAGATGCATTTCTAATTTCAAATTTGTATTTGTCACTGCTAGTTAACCAAAATCCTGAATCCAAAGAGGAACTCATGTAAGGGAAATTGTAAAGGAATAAATGAGCACAGCATCTATGTGCAAACTCACCTCCTATTCAGCAGCCTGTCCAGCACAGTTGGTGGCATCAGGAAGACTTTTTCCAAGAACCCAGCCCTCAACTACAATGAGTGCTTTGGGGTCAGTTTCCCCTCAAGGAGAGTCTTCAGTTTGGCTGACTCAGCTCTACTCCTAGCCTGTCATTTTATCAACACTACAATGTCACTGCCTCTTAGTGACTCTCAGGCAGTCAGGAAAGCGAAGTTGGGCATCTTGAAAAGCAGGTTACTTTCGCTATTTTTACTATAAATATTACCACTTTTGACAGTTAACTAAATGGTTTTATCAGCAAATCCACTTGTATGGTGTAGACAAGAGGACAATTCACTGTTCAAAAGTACAGATGATGCTTAAAATAACTTCTAATTCTAAGCCCCCAAAGAATAGAAATATACTGCTTGTTGTGTCCTCTCCAGAAATATTTAAATAATAAATTTTCCCAAATACATTATATGTTATAATATGTACTATATTGTATATTATACTGTATATATGCTATAATGTTTAAATATTTCAGTGACTTCATTAATTCCTTATATTCCAATCTCAGCTTTCAAGAATCATTCAAAAAAATGAAAGTTAAATAATCAATAATATATACAATCAAAGCACTGAAATAACTTCACCAGACACAATCTTTTGCCATCCTAGGAATCCTCTCCTTTTGGATAACTAAAAGGGTAACACTGTTCTCACTGGCCACAAAACTACCTGTGGTGGTACTGATACTCCAAACAACCTTGCATAATATTTTGAAAAATCAAAGCCAATCTCAATCTGAAGAATTTCATGTGAGAGGCTGCATCTAAAAAATACTTCCCTTTTTAAAATTTTTTTTCATTACAATCCTTATTACACATATAGAGCACTATTTTTTGTATCTCTGTACATATACAGTATGTTCACGCCAACTTATGTCATTATACATGTACTCTTTTTTTGCATTACAATTCTTAATACACATATATACCACAGTTTTTCATATATCTGTTTGTATATAAGGTTTGTTGGCCCCAAATCCAAATCTTCATATGTATAATGATGCCCATCACATTCCACCATCCTTATTAATCCCCTTCCCCCTCCTTTTCCCTCCCACCTGTCTTCCCTATCTAGAATTCATCTAATCTTCCCATGATCTCCCTCCCTACTCCACTATGAAATACTTCCCTTTTTTTGTGGTTGTCTCCACTTGTTCAACCTATAACTTTTATTAGAAATTGTGATTCATATATAAATATCTAGGAAAGTAACACTAGCCGCTTTAAGCCTAATAGTATTAATAATAATATTAATAAGCACAGAATTAGGAATCATCATTTCAAATATAGTCTTCACAAAGAAAAGCAAAAATCTCCTATGTAAACTCACATAAGAAGGAAAGATGAAAAGAAATAAAAGAGTCATGGCCCTTATATGATTACAACCACATTGAGATGGTAAGGCTTTTATGTGAAAAGTTGACTAATATGAAGAATAAAGAAATTATTAACAAATTTACTTTAAAAAAAGCCCACAAGGATTAATGGAGTTAAATAAACTTTGGAGAAAAATACAGTTTGACTTTTATATACTTTCATATACAAAAACTAATCTGAGATGGACATAGGCAAAATGTAAAGTCAAAACTAAAATCTTCCAGAAAAAAAAAAAAACATAGGACATTATATCTGTGCCCTACTGTCAATCAGGACTCTTTAAAGAAGATATACAAAATGTTAGCCATGATGAAATAACATAATCAACTGTACTTCATCAAAATTAAAAATTTCTTGTCACCAAGAAACAACATTAAGAAAGAATAAATAGGCATGCCACAGATTGGGAAATACATTACATTTATATACACACATATACATATGACACAGAGAATTATATCCAGAATATATAAAGAACTCAAAAATCAACAGTGGAAAGATAAACGACCCAATTAAAGATAGACTAAAAAGTTGAACAAATATTTCACAAAGACAATACACTAGTGATGAAGAAGAACATGTCAAAGTACTCAACATGTGGTCATCAGGGAAATGCAATAAAACAAATAGGCTTTAGTAAAAACGACTAATAACAAATGCTAGCAAGGATGTAGAACAGCAGGAACTCACACATCTCTGGTGGGAGAGAACAATATCTGATCCCTTTTGAGAAAAGTTTTTGTGATTTCATATAAACTTAACATACATCAAATATTTTCTAATTGGAAACAGCATGAATGTGTGACGTGAAAATGGATAAGGATATTATGTTTGAAATGCACAAAAACAAACTAAAAGACACAAAAAGAGTGAACATAAGAGACATTGTTTAAAAGAAACTAGACATATACACACCAAATTCTGAGTAATATATGCGTGTGTGTGTGTGTATGTGTATACACACACACATACACTAAGATATATATTATACACTAAGCTATGTATTATATTCATACCGCTATATATATATATCGGTATGAAATATATATATATATATACATATATATATATACATATATATATATGTATATATATATATGTATATATATATATATCTCAATAATTGTTCTGGAGAGATATATGTATATCTCCAGAACAATTACTCTATAATGATAGAATTCAGAAAGGAAGCAGGGAGTTAACTTTAAAAGAATGCAAAGGAATATTCTAGAGTGATATAAATCTAATCTTTGGTGGTTTACTGGTGTTTATAATCATCAAAACTTATAAAACAAACTGCATGTGGAGGCACACACCTGTAATCCCATTGGCTCAAGAGGCTGAGGCAGGAGGATCACAAGTTCAAAACCAGCCTCAGCAACTTAGACAGGCCCTAGGCAGCTTAGTGATATCCCTTCTCTAAATAAAACATTTTTTTTAAAGGGCTGGGGATGTGCCTTAGTAGTTAAGTGCCCTGGGGTTCAACCCCCAACAAAACAACAACATTAACAAACAACTCACAAAACTAAGCAATTAAGAGCTTTCTTTCTATATTGCGGAGTGAACATCAGAAAGAGTTGGTGGTATAAGCTTGAATATTTAGTGGACAAAAAGTGAAATATATATTAACATTACATATAATGGGATATACTATATAGATTGAGATGTGTATTTATGATAGGTCTTAAAGAAAAAAATGGCATAGTAGAATGTAGCCATCATATGGGTAAAGAAGCAAGAAATACTCAGATACTATAAAGCTTAAGTTAGAAGAGAAGCGAAGGCATCCTCTTACTGCCTACTAAGGTAATACTCTAGCTATGATTCTGAACTTTGCAAGTGTTGTTTCACACTTATATAAACTACTTTAAGACTCCTGTGCTCATTTTAATCTCTGTCTACAGATATACTTTTCCCAAACATTGTGCGGCTGTTTTCTTCTTTTATACCAAAGCATCCAAATTTCGTCAGGACCTAAATTGAAACCACAAGTTACATCCTCTAAATTTCCCAAGATTTTATGACCTGCCTTTGTAATTTTATAATACAAATGTTGGCTAACCTATTGCTTCTATTTCAATTTTTTTGATGATATGAGAGTCGACTCTTCTGTGTTTGAAATGTGTTAGCCATATGATACCTGCACACTCAGGCATGCACAAAGACTTGCTAGGAAATGTTGTGAATTTTCACAACTGCCGATAGTACTGCCAGATGTAGACACACACTTTTATTTTGCAGAACAGCTTCACTTAGGATTCTTCCATCAACACTTGTATTGGATCTAGTCTGTATAAATATTGAGCAGAAGGAAGAATTATACAACAGTCTGTTTAAGGTAGAAAGCAGATGAAGCATATTCTCACCTAAATATGGAGAAAGTGCAAAGATTCACAGCTTGAGTCTCTGAAATTGTAAAATAGATCTGAGAACAGTTTATCTACATTCAGTGAGCATCTATTTACCAGCCACTTAATGGGTCCCCTGGGAAAATTAATTTTCCAGGTTTTAAGACATTCCAGGATTATTTAAGTATTAAAGTAATTATTCAAGTGAGCGTGACTGTTCACAGAATTAAGTAAAGTGTTTCCTAATCTAATAGACAGACATCCAATCACATTTTTGAGAACTATTAGAAATGTGGCATTCCAAAGAAGTTTCCACTTCACCTTGAAGCAATTTAAATTGAGGGATCTTTGCTTCAGACTCTGCAATACTAAGGAGATTATTAAGTTTATCAATGCTGTTTGAAATTACTTTCAGAAACAGAGAACATTTTTCAGTGACCTAGTTTATTTTTAAAAATTCACAATGGTAAGAGATAAACCTGATGTGCAGGTTAAGCCTGCTGTGTTCTGAGAGAGCCTAAGGCTGTCTCAACAGTCTATCTGTATCTGCCAACTCACTCGTTTTCCCTGTTTCTTAATCTAGTGAGGACTTCTTTTTTATAAGGGCTATAATGTATCCTATGCTAATAATTATAGTATCTGTTTATATTCCAAGTAAGAAATAAACAAATATAAATTTAAACCATTGTCTATATTGACTGCAAATGCATAAAACCTGAATTAAAGGAGCAATTATTTACATGGAGACATTTTATAATAGAAATATGAAATATGTTAGTAAAATCAAATTTGCATGCAGACAAGAACGTAATTAGCACACTTAAGCAGTCTTGTGATATCTGGTCAGGAAGTAAATAGCAATCAAGTCAAATTGATTGCTATGGAAGTGAAGGGAAAAAGGAACCTGTAAATGAAATTCAAGTGAAAGGAACTTACTAGGCTGCATAACAAATATCAATCAAACTAAATCGATTGCTAGGGAATAAGAGCATTAACAAGGCAATCAGGAGAACTCCAAGCCTGTGCAACATAAAATCTACCAAATTAGAGAAAGTTGAACAAGCAAATTGGTGAATGACTTAAGTTAATAACAAAACATGAGCTCACCCTGGCATTGGAATATTTACTAGGAAATAAAATGAAGTTGGCTTTCTAATTTCAGGAGAAAGAAGATGACACAGAAAACCACTTATTTAATGGCCTTCCCTGCCATTTTCTGCCTTTCCAGACTTTCCTGAAGTCAAATGAAGCACATTCTAGTGACTCAGCTCTTCCATCACTGTCCTTTCTCATCAGGGCCAGGAAATAATTAGCAATTTGAATACAGTCACCTACCAGACTCAAAGAAACAGTAATTTTTGTCCTCATTAATCTTCTCATGTAGAAGAGGAAAGATACTTTTTCATCAAGTGGGGATGTTTTTAAATCAGTTATTTTCCTAACTAAGAGTGAAAACTGCAATTGAAGAAATACAGGGAAGAAAAAAATTAGGTTTAGGGTTCTCTAACTGTTCTAGGGGTACCTGGCTTTGTGGTACTCACCAGAGCCTTAGCCATCAATTGATTTCAAATAGTAACTTCTTAAATCTTTGAATAGCCTACATCTGAGATGGTATATTTCTCAATAAATATTTCAAATAATAGAATTTTACAACTCATCTTGCCCAATAACTTTTTTTAAGAAAAAAAAATTATTCAGATAGAAGCATCTAATTGAACTACAAGAAGACCATCAGTAGCAGACAGGGTCCCTGTTCTGAAGATGCATCAACGTCACATCATGCTACCCTGAATGAATGCTGAGCAAATCTGATAATGTGACATTCTTAGTGAGTGAAAATGTGCCCCTTCTCAAAAAGTCTCCTCGAGAGTCAAATGAGGTGTGGAGTTTGAAAGAATACATTAAATCAGTACTAAAAAAAAAAAAAAAAAGTTATTCAAAATAAAAAAAATGTACTCTGAAGATTTCTAGAATTCAGAAAATATTTTTTGAAAATAATGGATGAATACATGAACAAAGGTAGGAGTGTTTTTGAACAGTTTGAAACACATTCTCAATATTTATTCATAATAAAAGACGTGCTTGCCAAAGCTTAATATTGTTTTTAGCCATCTGTGAAAGAGAAGCTGTGATATGTACTATTTTTTTCAAATTATAATATTCAAGCATCAATTATTTTTCTTGAAATAACTAAAAATTTGTAAGAAAAACAGGACCACACACTAAGAAAACAACCAGGATCTAACACATATATCCATTATACTTCAACTATCTTAAAGATCTCAGAATATTTTCACTCTACCATAAAGATCTCAGAATAATATCACAAAGAAAGCATCAGTTCTAAATGTTTGAAGATGAAGAATTCAAGTTTCCTACTAGATTGTAATTACTTCAGCATCTGGGACCAAATGTCTTATATATCTTTTTTACCTTCCTAACCCCTTGGAGAGCTTTCAGTAAATGTTATTGATTAACTGACTAACTGAGGAATCACAGCAAGAATGCTTGTTCCCAAGCTTTTAATTCACAATAAGACTGTTTTTGCATGTAGTCCCAGAAAATTTAGTCAAATAGTCTACATGGTTAAAAAAAATTAAACTACCTCTTTGACTGAAGGTACTGATTTCTGACTGCTTGAATTAAGTCAGTTACCATGAATTTATGTATTAGGTGATTAAAAATTTACCTTATCAAATACAAGGATTTGGCAGGCAAGAATATGAGGCTAAAATTCAAGTTCTTGGGATTAACTTACATGTTTCATAAAAATGTGTTTTAGGGAGTGATTTCAAGTGTAGAAGCTAAAGCCAAGTTTCCTGTTTGGGGTTTTTTTTAAATAAAATTTTTAGTTGTAGATAGACACAATACCTTTACTTATTTTTATGTGGTGCTGAGGATAGAACCCAGTGCCTCACATGTGCTGGGCAAGTTCTCTGCCACTGAGGTATAACCTTTGCCCAAGTTTCCTGGTTTTTAAAACTGCCTTTGCTACTTACAAAGTTAAAGGTCTTATAACTTTGGTCTAGTTAATTAGTATGTTGGAATCTTAATTTTATCACCTATAAAATGGACATAATAATAGACTCCATTCACAGTTATTAATAATTAAAAGAGCTCTCTGCACACAGTAATGCTATAATACTAAGACTCTTGTTTTTGTTCTTAGTAGCAGCAGTAATAAAAGTTTATTAATACACAAAATATAAATGATTTTTAAAATCATAAACTGGCATCTCACACTTGGATCAGAAAATTCACATTATTATATTTGTGCTGAAAAAATAGCAAATACTATCTTGAAATTTACTACAACTACTTCTCATTTTGACTCAAAACACAGAAATAAACACATCCATGTTTTAAAAGAATTCAGGCATACTTTCATGCATATAAATAAGCCTTCAATTATAAACTAGTATTTAAATATATATTTACTTTTTAGTACTGATAATATTGAAATAGAAAAGTAGTAGACTATTACTTCCTAATAAATGGAGATTTTTAAATATGTCAGCTATCAGAAAAATATGATCACTCGATCCAGAATGCCATTTGCAATGCATTTGATTCAAGAAAGAAAATAACTAATGCCTCTTTGCTTCTGCTCCTCCAAAGTGAGTCATGTGCATCTGCAATCAGTAATAGTTTCTATTCCCCCAACTAATTCACCAGTTATCCTTTTATTGCATTATATAATTAAATTTAAAAAGTAAATATATGCTAGAATTAGAAAAGAGACTTTTAGAGTATTAATTTGAATACTTTGAGCTGATAAAAGAGTCTTATCAAAATAGATGTGTGGAAGACAATTAGGAAATGTTTTCTGTTGGGGTAATTAAAACTTAGAATTCTATCTTAAGACTTCTTATCAAAGTCAGTTAGTTATCCCACTCTACCTTAAGGAAATCAAAAGTAAAATTTTGCATATAAGGTATGTGGGATATACTTAACCAAAAAGTCTATTGGACCCCCCCCCCATTAAAGAGAAAGGATTTAACTTGAAAATTGATCCATGTAGAAATATTCATTCAGTCACGATTAAAGTTAAAATGCCAAAGTTAACCATATATTGCCTGGGGTTGTGTTTTGTTCTTGTTTGGGGAGATCCCCTGCTTTAGTTGACTTTATCAAAGTAGCTAAATGGCTTTGTTTTGATCATGTTTTATAAGAATCTCGCTCTAAAATTGCAATAAGAATATAGACTCAAAATACGTAACTTTGGTCTTTAGTACTATTCGAGGCCAGCAATTTATGATAGAAGGTAAAAGCTTACAGAATGAAACAACTCTAAGTATCCATTATGATAATTACATCAATACCAGGTAGACTATGTGAATTCAAAGATTGGATTTTTGTAGACTCTATTTCAATTCAAAACCTGTATTGAATGCCCAGTTTACTCAAGGACACAATTTCAAGCTTTCCCTCCTGAAAATGTGTTTTTAGTCCAAAAATCTAACCCAGGAAAGCTTTTTTTTTTTTTGCCCTCTCTTCCTCTCTGTTTAGTCTATACAACCACTTTAAATAAATATGTGGGTGGATGATAATGGAGACAAAAAACTATCTATACAATCACAAATACTTTCTCCTGGCTAAGCCTAAAACAATATATACAAAGAAGACAAATCATGATTCTTGCTGTTTCTAATTTTCAGTCTTGATTTATGCTCATAATAGAGGGGCATTTTATTGAATGAAGAACAAACATTAATATCATGATATCATAAATTTTATAGAAACATTAAAATCCTGGAAATTTGTCACTAATTGAGATAATAAAATGAATCATTAATGTTTAGACAACTAGATTCCAGATTACTAAGTGGAATTAATGTATTTGGCCCAGCAAACTTACTTTTTTTAGATTGAAATGCTAACTTTGAAATACTGAAAAGGAAAAAAATCTTGAGCTCTAATTTTAATAAGCTATATTAAAAATATACAATTTTTCATAGGTTTTCAGTTGGAAAATAGTTTCATTAATTCAATGTGATTAGAACATTTTAAGTATGAAGAAATAAGTCTGGATGCTGACTGAAAAAGCCAGAAATAATTGAAAGAGCAAATTAAAATAGAGTATATGAATGCTATATTGAAAATAGAAAATTATATATTTCCACTAATGCTTATCATTAAATTTAAAATGCTTTTGAGCAATCTCACAGAATGGCTATTTTAAACTTAATTTTACTTCTGCTCACCTCAGATGTAAACATCAAACAGTACAAATGGATATAGTTTTTCTATTGGTCAATTTGATAACATACACTCTTTGTACTATATATTATCACCATTAATTTAATAGGGGTGAAAGAAAAATCTGATGACCACCTAAAGTACAAAAGGCATTGTATAACTACCTTTATGTAGTTATAGGAGTTATTAATTTATGCTATATATGTTAGCTCATGTGTCTGTCTAAACCCCCCAAAGCAGTACATTGTACACTCTTCAATAGAAAGGGCTTTTAAAATCTTTTTTCCTTTACATTTACAACAAGCCTTGTACACAGTAGATGCTTGACAAATGCTTTTAGAATAGACAATTTAGTTAAAATGTTATTTAAAATTTACTAGAAAAAATTGAAAAATAGTACCCATTGAAAAAGCCTTTAATTTCAAAATATTTCTTAAGTTATTGGCTTGCATAAATCTTTGAATGTATTTCATTTTTTAGAATCAGTAAGATGTAAGAGAAATGAAATATTTTACTCATTTCCATTTAAATATGTTTTTAAGATATTTGAATGGTTCATCATGTGTAACGATTGCTGCATTCCTTAGCCAAAGAATCAAAGTAATCTGAAGAAAAATGCACACTGAACTTAGGTTAAGGAGGGTTGTCATTACCTGAACACATCTTTGTTGGGTCATATCATGGATCATTTGGGCATTTTTTTTAAATGGTACCAAACACATTGATTTTAATATCAGTAGAAGGCTTTATTTATACTCAAGCTTTTAAAATCACTGCTTTATGTGTTATAAGTTTATACATTCATGGTGACTGGATAGACAAACATTTATAATGTTTTTATGTCTTCAAAAGAAGCATAAAACGTAGATAATACTTCATCTAATACTTCATCATAAGTGTGCATCCTCTCACTTATTCCATTTATTTCACCAAATATCTATGAAATTTCTACCATGTGCCAGGCCTGTACAGGGTGACAGGCAGACAGCAATAGACAAAATAGTGTATTCAGAATTTAAATTCTAGTAAAGACAGAAAGGTGGATACAGTGCATCAGAGAGTTCTATATGTGTTGGAAATCCAATGTAACGAAGGAGTTTTCTATCTTACACTGCCTTGTTCAGAGTTGACTTCAGTTAGTAAAGACTGGAAGGAGAATAAGAAGCTAGCCTTGGGGATTCTTGGGGACAGAAAATGAGGTCCTGGGACAATAGAAGCCAGTCAAAGTTGTCCAGGCAAAATGGTATATATAAGGCTGTGATTTTACTCTTAATGAAATGGGAAGCCCCTGAAGAGTGACATGATTTGATACTAATTTTTAAAGGATCAACCTTCCTCCACTGGGTAGACTATACCAAGAGCAGAGGAAGAACCTGTTTATTGTAGTTGTTACTACTATTAATGTTAATTTTTTCTATAGTCTCATCACATGTATTTTCATGTCACAGGGTACTTTTTACTTACAGCAAATCCCTTTATGATGCAATACAATAATTGTATATTTCCTACTTTAGAATTAAACTTGCGTTCATTTAGCTATTGGTGTTTTACATTTGTTTCTATAGATTACCTGTACTCATCTAAATTTGTCTCAAAGATATGCCACCTGCGCCTCTCATGCATATTTCCTATTCTGCCTCATTTTCTTTTCTTAATCACACCTTCTCCTATTAAGGCTCTGCCTTCTTATGTTCTTGTTACTTTGCCTTTGAGCTTGGCTCTCATGAAGGCATTTGCTTTATTTCTTTACTCTGAGGAATAAGTGTCTGATCCAACTTAAAACACCTTCCTGAAGGACATTCTTCATTTTATTTAAACCAGAGGCAAAGTTTATTTGTTACATAAGAAAAAATATATACATATATGTCTTATCAGCGGGCAGATTGAAGTAGATGCTTTGATTGAGAGGAGGAAACATGAGGATGTAAGTTATGAAGAAATGTTCCTTTTCCAAATAATTCTTTATCCTTTTCTGCCAATCCCAGATGTCACTGCCTTTCTAACATTTTCTCAGAGTTGCACAGTCTTCAGTTGAACACAAGTGTCATGGAGCTTTGGCTCTATAGTCAGAAGAACAGATCCTCCAGTATAAAGCTGCTATTTTGCAGTTTTCAAGGCCTTTTAAAACTGCCTGGCTACTAAGAAACAGGCTTTTAGATTGTAAACTTCACTCCACTTGTCAATGTAACAACAAATCTTTATAGTTCAGAAGTGGATTAAAATATTAATCAGTAATTACTAAGAGAAAAATTACACTGCCTGTATTTATTTAGTTTGAAATTTCAATGGGATTTTAGCTTGTGTGCAAAAATATTCTTGTCAGGATAAAAGTAAGAAGTCGGGGAGAAGCACATGATTATAGAACTACTACAGACCCATGTTGTCTAAGCAACATCTATCTAGAACATCCCATCGTCTACACAGACCTGAGTGAGTTCAGTTACTTGACTATCAAAAGTGGCAACTTGTGACTCCATTCCAACAAACCAACAACAATTAATAAAACAAAATTTTGTGAGATGAATTTTACAATGAGACATAAATATTTCATAAGACATACAAAACTTGGTTAATCAGTATCACATTTACTCTGTTTTCTTATTTTTAATAAATTAGCTTGGATTAATCTTTATAGACTATATCAAGCAATTATATTAAAGTTCGCATATCATTATTTGAAATAACTATTTTATTTCCTAAACTACTTTCTAGAATATAATAAATCTCTTCAGGATGCATCTTTGCTCACTCACAGACAATATTGTTGCCGTATTATATACATCAAAACAAAATTCAGACCTCCCCATGTAAAGCAAGTATATCAGCTAATTTTATTTCTCTAAAATGGATTTTTTAAAACCTATATTTTTATTGGATCTCAGTAATTGGATCTCTCAAACTGCAGTGTCAAACTTGGCCTTAGGTTACAAGTTCAAGTTTTTATTATACTATTCATGATATTTGAATTTTGAGAAATACTGGTTCATAATACCTATTATCACATAACATTCAGTGTTTCATTCTGAATGCATCTTAATCTACATATGAAAGCCATATGTTAATTATACCTCATAAAATATGTAAGCCAGCAATGTAGAAAGAACTTGAATTTTTTTCTTCCTTTTAAAAAACAGATCTTCATTAGAATCTACATATTTTGGACAGATGGATTTTATGTATATGTCAGTAAAATTTGATGACTGAAGATGGGAACTAAGTATAGAATTATTTTGCAGCTTATTTTTAGGGGACATTATAAATGAATTGGTTGAAATAGGTTGAAATTTATCTCATAATTAATAAGAAATTTTCCAAAAACATTTAAGCAAAAAAAGTAAATAATCCATTGTTTGCTTTGAAGAGAACTGCAAAGGAGTGAACTGAACAGAAAAGGGAAAATCTGAGGCAGGAAGACAGGGTAGGAGTGAAATAAGGCAAAAGGGGCTATTGGATTAAATGAAGAAGATAGCAGAGAAGAGGATCAGAGGAAGTAGGCTTTGAGAGGAGAGATCAGAGCAACACAATGCAGCAACAAGGTCAAACAGCATGGCAGGTGAAGCATCAAGTCACTTCAACTGTTTCTTGTCTGCTTATGGAAATATGTGTAACCTTGCAGCAGATTTTCCTAATTTTGAGCAGTTAAATAGGGTGACTAGACAACCACTGTCCTCATAATATTTCAAACGACAATTTACTTGCTTTTTCTTTTTCTTAGCAGTTCTTTTCTAACATCTCTTGGTGTGCATGGAAATATGAGAAAAAATAAAATCTGTCTAAGATACCATATATAAATAATCTGGATTTTCTGAAAATAATACTTCCAGCATCATAAGAATGAAGTATTGATTTCTTTGTATATTGAACAACTATTAGAAATGATGTCATTGTGGATGAAGTTGGTATCTGGTGAAAATGTAACTCACCATAATTAGGGATGAGGGGAGGTGTGTGTGTGTGTGTGTGTGTGTGTGTGTGTGTGTGTGTGTGTATTATTGACTTGAGCACAGAACTGGAACTTAAGGGTGGGAGTTGATCAGTTCTGCAAGAGATTGTCATTAAGGTTATAAGCATTCAGTACACCACTCTTTCCTGTGTGTTCAGTTTGAGGAAACTGCAGCTAAGAATTAGATGTGAAAAGGTGGAACTAGCTACGACCATGGGGCAGAAGGCCACAGCTACCTGTCACCTGTGCTGGGAACTAGACTAGCAAAGCCCTGACTACATTGCACAGAATGACCCAGGCCTCACCAGCAGCAGCAGCAGTGAGATGCCACATGGACCATTTAGAAGCAAAGGTAAATTTCCATAAATTGAATCAGTTTTTAGAATTCTTTAATGATTTCTAGAAGGTAAGACCTGAAGAGGGGAATATCATTAACAACAGAAGAGACCTCTAGATTGGTGAAGAAAGGAGGTGACCATACACATGAGATGGAATGACCACATTTGGATTTTATGGCAATAATTTTACATGTGCACAGTTGGAATTAACATATGCATTTGCAGCAGGAAGGGAAGATTTCTGATGGGAGGTTGGAAGAGATGAGATGCAGAGAATATGAGGTAGATGGTGACACCATAACAACAAAGAGATGATATAAGAGGGTAGGTTTGAGATTTGGGGTGATAAATTCAATTTTGAGTACTTTGGGTTTAAAAGGGCTTTAGACTATTTTGGTGGATATGAAGGTATATTGTTACCTGCTTAGATTATCTCATTTGCTCCCCCATGCCCACAATGTATATTAAGGACTCTCACTGTACCCATTTTGTTTATGAACAATTTGAGGCAAAAAGGTGTTATTGTCTCCAAAACTGTTAGGTAACTTTGCCCAAACAGGGGTAGAACAGGACTCCTGCTGAGGCAGCTTAGCTTGAGGGCTAGTGCAGTAGGCTAGGAGTGGTACAGCTGGAACAGTATGGGCTTCAAAGGAAAAGGAGCTGAATTCAAACCTCAGCTTTGCCACTGTCCAGCTAAGAGAGGTGAATGCATTTTTTTTTTAAATTTGGCTAAGACTCTAATACTATGTCTATAAAATAAGGAATCTGAGTTTCAGTTTAGAGAGTTATGGTAGGGGTTCATGACATGATGTTTTAGTTTCCTGTTATCATCATAATAGATTAGCATAAACTTACTGGTGCAAAACAGCACATACTTATTACATTTCTGGAGGTCAGAAGACTGAAATCAAGGTATCACCAGCAGGGCTATATTCTTCTGGAGGCTTAAGGGGAGAATCAGTTACCTTGCATTTTTCCAGGTTGTAGGAGCTTCCGCCTACCTGTGTTCATGGTTATTTCCTCAGGCTTTGAGGCACAGTCCTTCAACTTATAGCTCCATCAGCTCAACTTTTGGTGACCTTCACCCTCCTAAAGCTCTCTTATAAGGACCCGTGTGATTTTTTTTTTTTTTGCCCACTTATATGATGCAGGAAAGTTTTCCCATTTTAAGATGTTTGATCACATATGCAAAGTTTCTTATGCCACGAAAGGTATCTTTCATATCTATTAGGAATTGATGCATCAATAACTTTGAGAGGGCAGTGTTATTTAGTCTACCACCATGTCTGCACAGTAATAATAATACTAACATCAATACTAACAACAGCATAAGTGTCTATTGAACATCTCTCTTGATTATCAATTCTCTATGCACAGTCTTTGAGAAGACTTGGAAAGCAGTCAATTTATGATTGACTCATAATAGGCATAAATAATTGTAACTATTATTATCACTATGAGCATTATTATTCTCTTTTATGAAGAGAATTAATATGCACAATACTCAGAGTGTACCCTTTCAAATGTCCTGCCAAATAAATTTCTCACTTCTGAAAGATGACCCCTCTAACTTTCCTCTTGTAAAGCACTGGGCACAACACATAATTGCTATTTCATACCCCATCTTTAATTCCAAATCAATTATAGCTATAGCATTCTAATTATTTCATTGGCCAAATAAATAAGTCTTAACTCCAAGAAAATCCTCCCTTATAAACCTGCCCTTAATTTTTTTCAATCTCTCTATAATTTCTTCTTCAAGCAACTATTAGTTTATAAAAAAATGTAAAATATACAAACAAAAGACTGTGAAGTACATAGAAGTGTAAAAATATGAATGAAAATATAAACATCACCTACCCACTTAATAAAATATCATTCATGGGTTTTGAAACCTCCATGGGCCTCATTCCTTTCCCTTACTCTGCTAGATACAGTCATCATCTTGAATTATATTTTAATTATTCCTTTGATTTTCTGTGCAGTTTTAAAAAGCTTTTCACTTTGGAATAGTTTACACTGCAGAACATTTCCTGAGATAGTTCAGAGACTCTCCACGTGCCCCTCACCAGGTTCCCATATTATCAGCATCATACTTGGCACATATAATGAGCCAGTCTTGGTCATTATCATTAACTAAGTTCCACACTTAACTTGAATCTCTTCGGGTCTTTTCTCATGATTAGATATGGTTTTGGAGATGAAGACTAGAGAAAAGAAAAACCATTCTCAGCACATCATATTAAAGATACATACTATTAATATCTTCTATTGCTAACCACCTAGCTAAGGTAGTATTTGTCAGGTTTCTCTACAGTACAGTTACCCTCAGCCTTTTAAATTGCTACTTGAAGTCCACATAAAAATGAGAAGTTACAATCCTCATTCTTGAAAGAATAAGTGTCTTGATAAATTATTTGGAATTCTGCAAGGGAAATTGTCTACTTCCTCCCATCTAATTATTCAATAATTTATATCCATACAGACACTTAGATTCTCATTTTATGCCTTTGGTTATAACCCAATACAGTTAATTTTGTTGCTTATATTGTTCCAGCTTTGACCATTGGGAGCTCTTTCAGTTGCCTAATGTGTACCTCTGACAATCCTCAATATTTTGATTATTGAGCTTATCCTTACTTTCTGGTACTATAATATTCTGCAGGCTCATCTTATATATTCCTTACCCTAGTGCTAAAATGAGGCATTTCTCTAAGGATCTTTGGTTTCCTTTTTTGGAGGATGGTATTAGAAACCAATATCATGTTTTGGAGTGTTCTTATTACTAATGGTCTGTCAGTGCTTCTAAGCCTTCTGGAAACAAAACTGAGATATTTCAGAGACTCTCCACGTACCCCTCACCCCCTGGAAACAAAACTAGAAAATATATATGTGAACACTATCCCATTATCCATTAGTTTCTCCCCCCTCATAAATATTAAGGTAAACAATAAGACATGTTCATGTATCCAACAGTAATCCAGCATCACAAATTTAATTTTAGCCTTTTTTATTGCTTATTATGTAACTTCCCACTTCAACAATACTAAACAAGAGTCACACCATCTTCCATCCATTTATTTGTTTAGTTTCCACATACAAGTATAATGATTTCAGGATTGTTAACCTCTTCTATTGTGGGAAACAACATTATCAACTAGAGTATAGGAAGTATGGATGGTTCCTTTTGCCTTTAGTCTTATACTCTTCACTCATTTCTAAAAGCAAATTTTCAAAAAAGCAAAAATATTCAAAAAAGCAAATTTTACAACTTCAAACTAAACAAAACTTTATATCTCCTTCAGTGAGGTTGCTTTGTATATTTTAATACAGTTAGGTTATTTTTGCTATTTTAACCTCCTAGCCAATATTGTAATTGCATATGTTAAGGTTTACTTTTTGTGTTTTATAGTATTAGAAGTTTGAAAAACGAACAGTGTCATTTATATATCAGTTTGGTATTACATAGGATAATATCAATACCCTAAAAACTTGTTCTGTGCTTGAAGTATTCAACCTTCTCTTTTTACTAAATCGCTGGAAAACAGATCTATTTTCCATTTCCACAATTTTACCTTTTCTAGAATGTCATCGAATTGAAATAATAGGGTGTGAAACCTCCCTCTTCAGACTCATTTCTTTCACTTAGTAAAATGCATTTAAATTTCTTGAGTGTCTTTTTGTGGCTTTGATATAAGTCAATTCTTTTGATCACAGAATAATATTCCACTATATAGATTTATCACTATTTGTATGTCCACTTATATTAAAGGACTTCTTGCTTTCTTCCATTCTTTGACAAATAAAATTGTTAACTGATGATTTTTCCTTATAATTTTACAAATAAAATAATGACATTAATAATATGGGATTTCTCAGTTTTTCCATTTAACTCATTTAAGCTCATAGTTGAGAAACTCATTTTGATGTGCAGTGTAAAAATAATGAGTTTCCAATACCCATGAAAGGTCTACTTGGAGAATAGACCTTTTTCTGCTTATTTCAGAGACATGTTAATAATAAATTTATCTAATTTTCTATTCTCTTTTCTTAAAGAAAATCATCAGAATGTTCCATTCCTTTTCTACATTAACTCCTTCTAAAAATGCCTCCTATGAATGTTGATTTCAAATTATATGAAGACATTGAGAATGAAACTTAAAAAATAACCATGCAATTACTGTTTCTGCCATTTTATAAGGCTATTGGAAGCAATTATCTGTTATAGTCCTCAAAGTGTCTCATCACATAAAAATCCATATGACACACAGCATTCAGGTTAAAGGCCAAGAAGAGTTTGTGTCTGAGTACTTTCCTTGTCACCTTTCTTCATGCCTGTTACTCTTTGACAGTGACACTTTTAAGATGGATTCTATTAAATTCACCACTCTTAAATTCTTGGTGTCAATTTCTAGAATAATAATCTATTTTCTACTATATTTCTGGCATTTTTATCCATATTCTAACTATTTTATAGTTTATATACTATAATATTTGAAATTCAGAAATAGAGTATATATTTGACAAACATATACATCTCAATATTAGACAATTATTTAAGAGGTTTTATGTAAAATAATGAGTTCATATCTTTAAAAAATTGTATATAATAAGGCAATATGGAAGACAAGAACTCAGACAATAATATCCCAGAAGTATAGATGACATATTTTTGAAATGCCCATTTTACTGTTTAGTTTAGGTAGTGAGAAAGCACCTATATTTATGTCAGAGGTTAGAAATTATAATAAAATAGCAATCCATATGATAAGAAAACACAGGAACTGACATTTGCCCTGGAGGTATCTTTTGATAGCTGTTGACCTAGATTATGGAATATAATGACCAAAGTGCTTAAGAGATATAAAACAAAACCTGAAATCTCAGCACATGAGTTAAACTTGAAACTACCAGTAGAACCCCACATAAACTCCACCATGGGCACCCGCCTCAAATAAACCAGGTTAAAACTTAGTCTGATAAGGAAGACAATGAGAGAAGAAAAATAAAATAAGTATCCTCCAAAAACTTCCAACCATAACCCTATACCTAGAAAGGTTTGAAACAGCAATTAAAGATGTCAATATAGTTTCAAATAACTTAATCTGTAATTGTCTTCTAATTGATCCCATATTTGTGTTCACACTAATGTGTGTTTCCAGGAGCAAAGTGACAAAGAAGTAGAAGATACAGAAGTTTAACAAATGCATAGGAAAGGAGAGAACATTTCAGAGGAAGATGAGCAAAAGGTCAATATTGCAAAATAATGGCTAAGACTTTTTCAGAATTGATGAACAATGTGAATTTACCTTTATAATAAGCCAAATAATAAAAAAGATAGTTTTCAAAAAGTCTACATGAGACAAATGGTAGTGAATTGTGGAAATTATAAATGAGGGAGGAAAGATAGTCTATAAAAAAGACTGAATGATAACAATCAGAATTACTGGAAACCAAAGAGTATAGAATGAGAAGGAAACTCATTATTGAGTTAGAATATGGTTCCAAAAATTTAATTTTTATGAATTACAGTAAAACTTAAGTTAGTTTGAAGTAGACACAAACTGTTCACAAATAAATATAAAACTCTAACACTCATTAAGGCACCACATAAATGTATACTGCAAGAATAAAGAAAATTACCTTGGAAGGAAGGCCTAAGAGGTTAGAAAAAGTACAGATCACAGAAATTAGAAAATACATGGATGGAACTAGAGACTGTATGTATGAGTCAAACAAGTAAGACTTAGAAGTATTGTGTGCTTTCTCTCATACGTGAAAATTAGAGGGAAAAATAAAACAAGGAGAAAATAGGAGGCCATAAATGTAGAAGGGAGAAAATTATGATAGAGAGAGAGAGTGAGGGAAAGAGGAGGAAAATGTGTAGGTACTTAGGAGTGAAATTAATCAAACTGTGTATTTATGTATGTGCAAATATGCCGAAATGAAACCTATCACACTATACAATTGATATGTACCAATAAAAAGGGAAACTTTCAAAAAGGAATTAGAAATTGTATATAAATATAAATAAACATGAATTGTATCAAAAAATAACAACAATCACTAATTTGTAGCATCAAAGTTAACATAAAGGTATTTCTGGTAAATAAAGCCATTTAAGTTAACATCAGGGTGATTGGAGATAACGCATGCTAAGGATCTTTTGTTGATAAGAAAGTTGCTCATTAAAATATATGGAGTAAAATTAAAAATTGAAAACAATCAAATAATTGAGAGCAAGAAAATGGATTGAGAAAGGGAAAGAAAGTCTCAACTAGCCAAAATTTTAAAAAGCAAATCTTAGAATAAACAGATTAAAGTAAAAAAGTAAGATGTTAGAATTCCACTCAATAGAGGTAAAAGCAATAAATTCAGGTAAAAGGGATTTTCAGATTAAATTCTGAAACATTAGAAGATGTAGTAGATACATAATACATACATAAATTTTAAATTTGAATAAAATGATAGTAAAGGATATAATAGCCAAAAAAACAAATAATTATTTAAAATAAAATTAGGGTCACTATTACCAATATCAAGCAAAATAGACTTTCATTAAAATCTTTGTTAGTAATAGAGACATAGTTATAAAAATATCAATTCCCTGAGATAAGAAAACATACCAAATATATATGTTCTTATAAAATAGCCTCAACATACTTAAAAGCAAAAATAGGTATAGCTACCATCAATGGGAGAGAGTGGAATTAACTAAAATATTCAGGGTTATCATATGCAAGGATAATATGCAACAGGCAGTGATGTTCTGTGTCACCATTTCAGTTAACTATCTCTGGAGGATCCCTCACATACATGCCAGGCACCCTTGTGGGTGGTAGGGATATAACAGTATATGACACAGAGACCAGTCTCTGTCTCTAAGAAACCTATATTCTACTGTGGCCAGGGTGGGGGAAGTCAGGAATTAAGCTAAATATGTTTAACAAAAATTGCTATAAGTCAAAAGTTACTATTTGAAATGACAGAAAATGGTTACCACATTTAGGAAGAAAAACTAACATGCACCCATGTACAAAAATGAGTTGTGAATAAGTAGAAAACTTGAAACAACTCAAATGTCCTTAATAAAAACAGGTTGTGTTGAAATGTGGTGCATTTTATACAGTGAAATAATATAGAGGTATGGGTTGTCTTAGTAGTAGGCACTTGCCTATCACATGTGAAGCACTGAGTTCAATCCTCAGCACCAAATAAAAACAAATAAATAAAATAAAGGTATTGTAATCATCTACGATTTAAAAAAGTATTAAAAGAAAAAAATATGGAGATGTGAAGATTAAGTTACATGCTTCAACCAGCATGACTGCAAAACACTTGTATGCCATAAAAGTCACCAAACTACATGGCTCCTTTTACAAAATTTTTATTAAAAGCAACTAAATGATAAACTGCTAATGATCCATTGTATATAGCAAGACTGCATATAAATCTAGACTCCTATACGAATGGCTAAAATCTAAAAATCTGACATACAATTAATTGCTGGTAAGGACATAGAGGAATAAGAACTTTCATTCATGGGTAGTAAGAATTGAAATGTTACAGCCACTGTTAAAGACAGTTCAGTAATTTCTTATGAAGCTGGACACAGTCTTACTATAAGATTCTGCTATCATGCTCCTAGGCACTTACCCAGTTCACTTGAAAACTTCTATTCACAAAAAAACCTGTAAGCAAATGCTTATAACAACTTCCTTCATACAACACTTTTTTTGGAGCATGTTATTAACACATCAATAATTTCAAAATTGTACATTAGAATTGAGAAAACACAAAAAATAATTGAGACAAAAATGTGGTAATTATTCATGAAAAGTAAATTTGAACCTGTGTGAAAGTGTTACTATGATCAATTTTAAATTTAGAGATTTCTATTGTCTTTATATATATTTATAAATTTACTCCTAATTCAAAAATGTACTAGGAAATAAACTTTTGTTACTATGATTTTATTTTTCAAAGTTTCTAGTGGTAAGTTATACTGAGTAGTGTATTGTTTTTCTTTTAAGCAGCATTCCCTCTCTTTCTCTGTCTCTCCAACAGGATCAAGGATCAAATGCCTAATGACTCCAAAATACTATAATGCATAAGTAAAACAGTGTAGCATGAGCAAAGAATAAAATCTTTCTCATTACAAAAATACAAACAGCAACAGCAATAGAAAAATGTCAGATTTTCCATGTGGCATGTCTGATAGGTAATCAGTCTTTTTGTTTTTTTCTCTTTGAAATGTTTCAGATATGTTAGTGTTTTCCAGTTTCTGGCATTAAATATCTTTCAGAACTAAATACTGGATATAGTCTATAAATATGTGACATGATGTTAAAAGTATTATTAACATATAAATAATTGAAAATATTCTTTTACATTCATTTTTTTTTCTTTTTGGTACTGTGAAATATAACCCAGGGGTGCTTTGCCACTGAGCTACATGCCCAGTCTTTTTAAATTTTTTTTTTTTTTATTTTGAGACAGGGTCTCACTAAGTTGCTGAGGCTGTCCTTGAACTTACAATCTTCCTGTCTCAGACTACCAAGTCATTGGTATTATGGGCGTGTGCCACTCCACCTAACTAAAATGCTCTTTTGTCAATATATTATTCTAACTAAATTTGTAAAACTTATTTAGAGAATGATATTTCAAAATATTATTCAGATATAATGATGCCCATCCATAGGGAACTGTTAAAATAGGTTTGTAAAAATGACTAGTATAAAACTAGTAAAGAAAATATAGCATTATGTATGCACCAGCACTGAAATTTTATATATTTTTGATTAAAATATCAAGTATCAAGCGTACATACACACAACAGTTTTTAAAAGAAAATATATATATATATATATATATATATATATATATATATATATATATACCTTAATATTAGTGGCATGTCTGTGTACATTTGTAGAGATTGAGCTGGAATATAGTAGTAAGGAGTGGCTATGTGAGGGGCTAAATACAAACCTGTGCATTTTTATTTTTACTATGTACTCATGCAAAGTTTAATTCTTTAAAGCATAAGCTATATGCAATATAATTATGATCAGTATTCACAACTGGGATTATTGTAAAGACTCATGTTCCTTAAGAGGTGATGTAATGAGGGTACTGCTTACTCTTTGCAAGAAACAAGAGGGATTCCAAGGAACAAGCAGCTTGGAGTAGATGCTGGAGTCACCAGGGAGCATGAACATCTGTGAGCAAAGACACACTAGGATGGGATGACTGCCAAGTGAGTGCAGGTACTGACCTTTTAACTCTTTTTTTTCCAGTGGAAGTGAAAAAAGTGATTTGAGAGACTTCTTCCACTAAGAGATAGGACTGCTTCCACTAAGAAAGAACTTCTTTCCAGAGCAGCAGACTGATTCTTGTTTGGCAAACTATCTTTCACTGATTTTAAAAGTTATGACTTACAGGGAAAAGAATCCAGAGAGAGCTAAATTCCCTGATAAGAATCAGAGAATTTAGAGGTTAGGAAAGTGCAGCATGGTTAGAGGAAGCAGAAGAATACAACATTGAGCAGGGATATGAAGGAAGAAGAGAAAGCCCAGCAATTGACACAGTGGTGGCAAACTCTGGAAACAAGAATACTTACTAAGACTGCTGTATGGAAATATGCTGATAGGAGTTGTTTATAAGTAGTCCAAATAAAGGAGTCTATTCCTCCTTCCAATTTACATGGAACAGAGACCAAAAAAAAAACAAAAAGAGTCACTGAAGAAGCAATGTTAAGTATATCAGTCAGGGTTCTCCAGAGAAACAGAACCATTAAGATATGTACACATTTGTAACAGGAGATTCATTAGGGAAATTGGCTGATGAGATTCTGCAGGTTGAAAAGTCTCACAATACCCCATCTATAAGCTGGAGAACCAGGAAAAACTAGTGGTATGATTCCATCTAAATCCAAAGGCCTGAGAACCAGGGGATCATTGATATAAGTTCCAGAATCTGAAGGCCCAAGAGCCTAGAGCTCTGTGTCCAAGAGCAGGACATGATGAATGTCCTAGATTAGAAGGAGAGAGAATTTGACTCTCCTCTGCCTTTTTGTTCAGTTTGGACCATTAGTAGATGGATTGAATGATGCCCACTGGCATTGGTAGGGGCAGATCGTCATTACTCAGTCTACTGATTCGATGTTAGTCTCTTCCAGAAATGTCCTCAAAATTACATTGAGAAATGATGTTTCACCAGCTATCTGTTCATCCCTTAGCCAAGTCAAACTGACACATAAAATTAACCCTCACTGTGAGATAAATACAAGGAGGTTGAGTCTCAGTCCAAGAAATCAGAAGGAATTTAAAATCCTTGAGACCTCTTTCTGAGACATTAGAAAGACAATGGGAGATATTCACTGAATGGAGTTTCTGTCACAATTTATTCAAATATTAAAGAAGACAATTTTCATTAACATCTGAGTTTTCACAAGGAACACAATGGGTAGCACCTAGGTTAATTAACCAAGTAGACTAGACTATCAAGTGTCCTTTAGCAAGTCAAGCCTCCAAATAGTATCAACACATCTCACACTTAAAATATTCCTTCCCTCAGATCAGGAAACTTCCCCCAGAGAGGGTTATCCTGATCCATCCACATTGACCACAAAATCTTAGACAAGAATTTTGGAATGAATTCATGTTATCACCGCTCCTGTATCTGTGCTAACAATTGTTACTACATATATTCCATTGTTTTACACTAATCAATCCTCTAAATTATTTTCAAACTTTATAGTCAAATTAAATCTATATTTATATGTATACATATATAGACATGCATGTGTTTATGATTAATAGATAATTAAGAAAGTGCCTCAAATTCTGAATAGATGTAAGTTTATTAAAAAAATCAGACTTCCCATTTGAATATTTTCTCCAGTAATAAATTTCAGAGCAAAAGGTTAATTTGGAAAATCAATAAAGAGGATTTTATTTTCTTAGTGACCCGTGTGCTAATATAATTAATAATGCATCATTTTATTGCACACAATCTAATGAGATTAATTTCCAATTTCATTGTAATGTTTCATCAGGTGTAAACAGATGAACATTAGATGGCTTTTATATCTTATGGATTTAACTATGAAAATAATTTAGATATTCTGGCGAGTTATCTTAAGAAGTTTATGAAAAGTAAAGATCCAATTTATGAAAGAGCCAGACAATAGATATAATTCCTAATTGACTTACTCATTCCAATAGCTTCCCACTATCTAGTGTGTTATAAAATTGCCCACATTTGTTTTTTGTACATTTGCATTTTTAATATAGTCCAACTTAAGAAAAACAGACTATTCAAGGGGGAAACACAAATTCTCTAACAGAAAATGATTTACACTTAGAGTGAATTATCTGATATGGTTCTCTTTTTAACCAAATTTTAGCAATATTTTATTGTTCTACCCAAATCATATCAATACTTCACTGAAAAGGCAGAAGCCACAGAGGAAAAACCTGTATTGTTTTATTAGAAAAGATGAATTAGCATAGTAAATGCAGTCTAGTGATCTCATTTAGAGATTGGGACTCTAAACCATGAACATTTCAATACTCTGTGGAAGAAAAACAAAAGATAATTTTTATCCAAAAATAAAAAATTCCTTCCTAGAGAAAGACTGCAAATAATGTAATATGATCCAAACTATTCTCCCTTTGATGATAAGATTCTTAGCACATAAACATAAACTGGATTTCACTCAAAAATAAGAATCTTCAAATACAGGGTAACTAGAAATCTAATGCTCCATTTGAAGTGGGATACAAATTACATATGCATTGAAATGCTTTCTCTTTTGCTTCATGGAAGGATTTAGTTTAGTAATGTATTCAGGAGCACTTTGAGCTCAAAGTGGAAAAGCATTAAGAGAAAATTATTATTAGTATCCTTCTAGGAAGGAAATGTGTGCACCCTGATTCAATGGATAAGTCTAATAAACATAATTGTAGACTGCCACCACAGTGATTTCCACTCAGTGGCAACAGCATTCTGATGAAAATATATTTTATAATAAAATAAGAAATATCTATAGAAAAATATTCATTATAAAGAATTTTCTCACAAGCTTTAATATTTGGCAGACAAAAGAATATTAATATGTACAAGGTGAATGATATTGGAATGTCAGTTATTACATCTAACCTCTGTTTTTCCATCTATTATATGTTACGTAGTATAAATGGCTATATCAAATATGAAATTTATGTACAACCCCACACTGCTTGCTTGAAATACAATAATTCTTCAATATGTGATTAAGAAACTCCTGGAGGCATATGTAATGTCACATTTTTTTTAATTTGAAAGAAAAAGGTAAAAAGTTTTGTATATATTAAAATGATGCAAAAATAACTTGTGTCAGCCATCAAAAAATGTACAAGGTACATTCAATTTTCATCTTAAAATCTCTGATATATTTAGGAAATTGAATAATGTGCTCTGAACTTAAAATATATATATATATATATATATATATATATATATATATATAATACAAGTAAAATAAATGTATTTACATAAACCCAGGTATTAATTTTCTGTAACACTCTTCATTAATAACGTTTATCAGGCTATTTTATGCTACTCTTCTCATTTTTAAAGAAGATAAAGAAGATGGCTCAGAAAAGAATTCAGAAGAAATCATTACAGAGATATGAAATAATACCCTAAGGGAATAACTGAAGTAGCTGGTATTACTTAGCTTCAGATAAAGTGACTAAGAAAGAGTGAGATTACACATCCATCTTCATTAGGGATTGAATTGAACTAGATGATTTCTTGAAATGTAGTTTCCTTTTTCTATAAACCATAATGCTATGTTCTTCTAAAATAAAAAATGTAGATAGATAGATACAGATAGAAAGTTTGATAGGTGACATATGCTTGATAAACATTAGCATCAAGAACAGTATTACTTAAACACAACATTCAGTTTTTCTCAAAAGGTAAACTCAAAATCACACAAATGAAAAACTGATCATTTAAAAATAAATTTCTATTTCCTTAGGTCTACTGAATCAAAATCTTTTATGATAGGATTTGAGAATCTATGGGTTTAAGAAGCATGCAGATGATCTGTATGTATGATAAATTTAGGAGAACTGCTTACTTAGAGGAAAATTTTTTTTTTCCTGTACATTTGTTGTTGACTTTCAAGTTCACTGTGGTGGTCACCTCTAACTTAAAAAGAAAAAAGAGCTTGGGCAAGAGTGTGGAGTAAGGTTTTATGAGCCAAGACTAATAATTGCCTTCCACTCATTTCATTGGCTGCAACTCAGTTATATGGCCATAACTCACTTAAGGATGACCTATAAATGTAGTCCAGTAAGTTATGTCTACAAATGAAACAGAAATTCATGCCTAACTCTAAATACATGAAATTTAAAAAAAAAAAAAATTCACTATTGTCGAAGTGTGGCCCATACACACTCTGGAGTCCCTTCCATCTAACCCATACTGGATTCGATATCTTTGATTGTGGGGCCTGAAAATAACCATTTAAAATAAGTCCCTCATGAGACATCCTGACATTTGAGAATGACCACCAGCTAAACCTTTTGCATGATATTCTCTACTATGCTTTCTCTAGAGGAACATTTTTTAAAATTTCCTCCATTTTTTCTAGAAAGAAGAATCCTCAAAATGAAGACCTCCTCCATATAGGCAAACACCAAGAGAAGAGAAAGTGCTCATGAGCCACTGCTGAGAACTACAGGTTTTGTTGTATGTTTCATCAACAGAGGCCATGCTCTGGGGAAAAGTGAAGAGCGTAAAAATTATGGCTTTGTTTCTGGGTTATTGAGACAAAAATAATTTAACTTCTACATTACCTATTTCCTACCAAGGATATCCTCTCAAACAAAGGTTAATGTTCTTCAATGAGAGATGATAATGTGCCTCTTTCTTCTTCAGGTAAGGCACTGTACAGTTGTTCATTTACTTGGCCATTCAACATCACTTGATAAGCAACTAATGGTTACAGTCCCCCCAACACAAGATATGCACCATGATTTAGAACTTTCAATCATCTCTTATTAAGACCAACATCTTCCCAAAGTAGAATATGTAATGAAAATTTATGTCTATTTAAATAAATAAAAATTTATATTTTTACAAAACTAAATTTCCAAGTTTATTATTTTTTTGCTCCTAATGTGAAGTACTCTACAATTATAGTCCCCCAATAGTAAGATGGATTAATAAGAAAATTATTTTAATATATTTTCACAATAATAAGTAAGTATTCTGATACATGGTCAATTATACGAACTTAAGAATTTTCTTTACAAAGCAATAAAATGGCTACAATACAAATATAACTGATTATACTATTCTTATATCATGAAACCTCTGCATTCCTATTTAAAGAATTAGGTTAAATTAAAATTTTAACAATATTAATAAAGAATCTATTATGTATCAGGTACCTAGGAGAGAAAATATGCAAGATCACTGCTTCCATGTGCCTAATCAGGTGATATTTTCTTATGGTAAATTCTTAAGTACAGATTAAAAGCCTACAGAAAGTTCTATGTTTTCCTTGCCCCCAAAATATTATTTGAATGGCAAATGGTAGTTGTATGAAAAACTGCTTTGTAATTTCTCTTTCTAAACATACTTCCTCCATTTGTTTTCATGAATAACTATTAAAAATATAAGTCCCCTATAATTTAAAATATCTCTACAATACTTTAATAATTATATATTCTTTATTTTATTTTTTTAAGTGCCACTAGAAAAAAGAGATCAATGTATTCATTTTACTATTAAATGAGTTATGCAAAGTCCTTTGTCCAATGGTTAGATAATGGTAATACAAATCAATACAAATCTGAAACTAAACAGTATTCATTTGTTTCTATTAATCTGCCTCATTACATGCCTTAACATTCTAAGAATTTTCAATGAAAGAAATGCACACTGGCCATTAAATTAATATGATAAATGTTAGAACACTATAAGTTCCACTACATGTAAAGTAGATAAAAAAGCATAATTTCTAACCATCATGTTAAGAATAGAAAGTCATAAATTTCTAATCAAAGCTCCTACTGCAATGTTTGATTTAATTTAATTAAATTGAACTACTTGGTTTGGCCCATTGTATATATATGTAAGCCCCTTCCTAGTGTCTTCCCTTAGGTTACAAGGGAAGACACATTTGATAAATTTGGCTTCCTATCTTAAATTTTGAAATGGTATTAATGCAACAAACTATAAACTGAAAAGAAAGAAAATCAAAAGAACAAAGCAAATTTTTGGAAAGTGTTTGAATAGCGATATTTTCTTTATTTTCAATGTTCTTTTATGTATCAATAAAAAAATGACAATTCAACAGATGATAACAAAGGATTATAACCATGGTTTCTTGGGGGGAAATGCAAACTAGATAATCTATATAGAATAAAATTACCTCAATAAAATTAACTTCAGAACAAAATAACTGTTACCTATACTCAAATATTAAAATAGGCTTAATATTTAGGTTTTTCCAGGATTTAAGAATCTAATAAATTCTTATAAACTACAGATAGAAATTAAATATGTACAATAATTGTGAAAGACAATTGCCAACAACTATCAATAGTTTAAACTCACCTTGAAATGTGTAATTTTCAAATTTAGGATATATTTTTGCCTTTAGGCAAAAAAAAAAAAAACCTCACTAGTTCTTCTCTTCTATTTCCTTGATTTTTCCTTTTTTTTCTTTCATTTGTTCTGTCACAGTAAATTTGCAAGTGGCTTTCTCAAATGGATGCGAGAACATTTTAGTTCATAGTGTGTTTTTGTATTGTCTTCCTAAGAGAAAAAAATTTATCACTAAGATATACTCAAGAGTGAGAGCATGTTCATAAGTAGATGTAGCTTATCAATGATATGAAATTTCAACACCATTTAAAAAGTTTTTACCTCCTTGAGTTTTGAGATTTATGTGATACATGAACATATTTCAAAAACTATTTTTAAAAGAAAACATGAAAGAGACATCCTTTACTTAAGCATGCAGACTATTATACTAAGATTTGGACATTTAGTTTAATGAAATGTCATAGGCAGTTACAATTTGCTGAGGGATTGCCACATGCTCAAAATCAGATAAAATAACTCTCAAATCCACATCTTTAATTCCACTACCTTCTCATCTTGTCCTCCTCAGACATGCTAACCTTTCTGCTTCCCAACATACTCCTTTCCAAAGTCCTGCTGTTTCCCACCTCAGACTATAAGTTACAACATTCTCTCTGATTCATTCAATACTCCAGCTAAACAGGGGCTAAGATCCAGAGGATGTAAGAGAAAGGGTAGAATCTTCTTGAAGGTTCTATTTCAAGGTAAATAGTATTCTAGCATTCCCTAAAATTTATTAGGTTACAAATTCTCACCTCCAAGAATTGTCTGCATTCATTGTCACCAATTTCTAAGTGCAACTGGCACTTCATCTCAATCTAATCTGCTTTGAATCCCCCATCTAACTTTGGCAAAACAACTCTATGGAAACCAATGATCTCAACTTTGTTATATCCAATAGATGTTTTCATTTCTCAGCATTTCTCAGCAATTTTCAATTCTCAGCATAATCAGAAACTGTACAATTAGTTATATTTAGTATTTTTTGTCCTTTTCTTGGTAAGTAAATAACCATACTCTCTAGTACTCCCAATTATCCTATGTACCAGTCCCTCTGGAAACTAATTCCACAACAGTCACAGAACTTTTATTTATATAGACTCAGCTACCTATTCTAGTAACTTTAAACCATAGCCTTCCTTATACTTAACTCAGGAAGTTTTCAAACTTCGATCTGTAAAGGATGAAATCCAGGGAGATTTTTAAACTTCTCCTAAACTTTTTTTAAAAAAATATTTTTTTTAGCTGCCAATGGATTTTTCACTTTATTTGTTTATTTATATGTGGTGCTGAGGATAAACCCAGGGCCTCACACATGCCAGGTAAGTGATCTACCAATAGTTACAACCCCATCCCTCCTAAACTTCTTAATATGAAACCCATAGTATAGGATATTAAAGAAGTACATAGTATAGGAGATTAAGGAAGTACAAAATAACCCTAGTAAACTCCTCTATGCACATAGCCTTCTTTCCAGCTTGTACACTGGATCCTGTCAGATAGGGAGATTTATCTCCAGGCCTCTTCAATAGCTTTAACCTTTTCTTGTCTCATTATCTACCTTTCTCAAAGATTATTTTCCCTAATTGCCTCCCAGTAAAATTTTAATTAAACATATTTATTGGATATATGCTTATGTTCTATATGCATTTCTGAGCTTTGTGCATAAAAAGAGATTTTCTCTTTTATTTTTTATTTGTTTGGTTTTTTTTATTTGTTTTACTTAGTTACACATGACAGTACAATGATCTTGACATCATACATTTGAATCAGATGGGATATAATTTCTCATTTTTCTGAGCATACAGGTTGCAGAATCACATTGGTCAGGCAGTCATTTATATATATATATATATATATATATATATATATATATATATATATATATATATATACATACATACACACATATATACACACACACAGTAATAATAATGTCAGTTTCATTCTACTATCCCTCCTATCTCCCCAAGAACCAACATTCACTTTTTTGCAGGCAGTGTCACTCTGATTGAGAGTGCTTGGGTAAGATGCATCATGGGCACACATTCAGAACAAACATCATCATCTCCTCAAACCAGATTTCCTTCAAGAAATTTTATATGAGTATTGAAACTAACATTCAATCTGCTACAAAAGCCAGACAGTTGAAGGTATTTTGTCATCCCCTGATCCCTAAAACCCATTTCAAACCACTCAGTCTCTTCTATGTACCTTCTTCCGTATCTTAGGACACTCTAACACTCTTTTATTTCCCTTTCTACCACCTGAATCTAATGTTGCTTAGCAGAGTCACTTTGGCCTTGATATATTTATGAGTATGATTAAAAATAGTGGAGAGGAAAGATAGTATACTTATTTGGATATAACTGCATATGTTAAGATACAGGAAAGGAATTTATTTATCTATTTAATATTTATTTTTTTAGTTGTAGTTGGACAAAATAACTTTATTTTATTTATTTATTTTTTTATGTGGGACTGAGGATCGAACCCAGAACCTCCCATGTGCTAGGTGAGTGCTCTACCTATGAGCCACAGCCCCAGCCCAGGAAAGGAATTTAAGTACTATATTTAGGAGATGGTATACATAACAGATTAATCAGAATTTCTAAATTAAGTCAGTATACTTATATACATTCAAATTTCATAAAGACAAAAGGATTTAGTTATCTCATTGAGATTTTAGTAATTAACAGCATACTACACTGACACAGCCACATCAATGTTTATAGCAGCTCAATTTACAACAGCTAAACTATGGAACCAACCTAGGTGCTCTTCAACAGATGAATGGATAAAGAAATTGTGGCATATATACATAATGGAATATTAGCCTTAAAGTAGTATGAAATTATGGCATTTGCAGGTAAATGGGTGGAACTGGAGAATATTATGCTAAGCGAAATAAGCCAGTCCCCCAAAATCAAAGTCTGAATGTTTTCTATGATATGTGGATGCTAATTCACAATAAGGGGTGGGACAGAATAGAGGTACTTTGAATTAGAGAAAGTGAAGGGAGAGAAGGGGATGTGGGGGTAGGTATGATAATAAAATGAATCGGATATTATTACCCTATGTGCATATGTGATTACACGACCCATGTAATTCTATATCATGTACAACCAGAAGATTGATAAGTTATACTCCATTCATGTATTATGTGTCAAAATGCATTCTAATGTCTTGTATAACTAGTTAGAATAACAACAAAAGAAGAATGCAGAGATTTTTACATGGCAGGCTGAAGGGAAAAAGCAGATATAAATAAAGATTTATTATAATTCCACAATGATAAGTGATACTAAATTAAAAATAACGAAAATATTGTACTGTCTTATTATTAAAGTTATATAGTTCTCTACCAGATGCTTTAAATTGCTGCCTGTACTGGTAGTACAACTACTAACATTAAAAAAAAAGGTTTTAGTAATTTACCTGTATTACATATATTTGTATAAGTGGACATCATAAAGAGCATAAAAGTCTCTGATCATCCAAAATAGTGAGTTTAATTATTACTTTAGTATTATTTTTTGTCTAATATTAATTTTCATTACAAAGTAGCATAATTCAGCATAGTATAGGAGATTAAGGAAGTACAAAATAAATTTAACTTTGATTTAACAAATATATGTTAAATACTCTTCTAAGCACTTTACTTATATTGAATCCTATCACATTGAATCCTATAACTTCAAGTAAATATGTACCCTTACTATACCCATTTTACAAGTGAGAGGAGTAATCCAGCTTCAATAAATTTAAAGTTATGTTTATTGCAGATAAAACACATACCTACCCATGAGGAAGTAAATTATAAGGCAAACCCCAACAGGATAAAAATTTTAATTTTTTATACAAGTGATAATTTCTAAAAAAAAAAAACATGAAAAATTTCCAGTTTTATGTAGTGAAGGAGATGGGACTAGATAATTTTACATCTAAGTTGAATTCAGATAGGAGGAATACAATCCTCAAGTTGTGAAAAAACATAGGCAAGAACAAATTTTAAAATAAACTACTGTGAGAATTCTAAATCCAAATGAGATGAATAGTATAACAATTTATATTAAATTATCACCCAAACTATTTATTTCAATTAAAATGCACCTTATTTACTAATTTAAAATACACTTCTAAAATTTTATAAACAACACTTAAGGGATGTTTGGTTTGATTTTACCTCTTTTGCAGTAATATTTTCTAACATTTTCTGTTTTGCCATGTTATTCATCTCTCAAATAATTAGACATCGTCTAAAAAGCTCTATTTTCATTTAAAATGCCCCAAAACTATACATCCTTTATGTATTGAAACAAAAAAAATACTATATTATCTCACAGTTTTCATTATAACCAAAAGCAACAAATTTACAAAAATGTTGGCTTTGCAGTGAATGAATATAAATGATAACATGTTATTATTATAATAGCAATAATGACAATTATTTATTTAATATTTTCAATATAACAGGGACTTTGCCCTTGTTATAAATTCATTATCTAATTTAATCTTCTACCCATTCATTCAGGAATTTTTCTTTTTGTATATGCAATGTCTTCCTTTGCAATTTGTTAACTACTTAAAATTAATTAGATAAAAATGGCTCTTAAGCAATTGCAGCTTGAACAAAACATCAAGGTCAACTGTTTTTGATCATCTCTTGCCGTTTCTATCCTACAGGGTTTAGAAGGAAAAAATATCTTTATTTTGAAGACCCTGAAAATGACTTAGGTTTTGACAACCAGTGATGATTTTTTAAAAAATAATTTACCTGAATGTGGATTAATGTTGGAGAGGGGCCATCACTTTAACACTTCCACTTTATGCATTAAATATGGTTCTAAAAATATGGTGTAGCAGTTCTCTGATCCCTGATTCTCATCAAAGGCCATCAACAAGCAGCCATTTTCTAAAGGCTTAGCTTTCTGATGGAGACAGTTGGCAGTATCCCTGGAGGACCTGGTAAGGTTATAGGACCTGGTAAGGTGATAGCAGCCAACCAGAACCTGGTACCGCAGCACACCGATAATTTTATAATTGTGTATGCTCCTATATTTAAAGAATTCCTTCTTTTCTATAAATATGTTATTGTGTTTTAAGGTACACAACACAATGAGTAAACGTACACAGTAAAATAGTCACTATAGTGAATCTACTTAAAATATCTATAATCTCACAATAGTTTAATCCTTTTGCATATGTGCCAAAGCAGTTGAAGGCTATTCATTCAGCAGAAAATGCTGAATACATAGCACTCTTACAAACTATGATCCTCATGTAGTACATTAGGCCTCTAGATTATACCTTCTCTCCTATGTGTACTTTGTATCCTCTGACCTACATCTTCCATTTCCTCCATTCTATCCTACCTCTGATGACCTCTATTTTGTTTTCTATTTTCTAAACAATTTCTTCTTAAAATCTCTAAGTTGGTTTCAGTTATCTGTAGCTTATATCAGGTTAATGTACTCCCCAAACCCAAGGGAATCCTAGGTAACAGGGCAAGCCTTGACTGGCCTGTCACTTGCTTGTCCATTGTAGGAGGGATTGGGGGATTTTGCATTCTCCATAGCACCCCTGGAGTCTTCAAGCCAGAAATGACTGCAGACCTCCCCTTGAGCTAAATATGTGATTCTGGCAGTCCTTTATCTTCACACCATCACATTATTTTTTTATATATGTATGGGTGTGTGTATATATACATATGTGTGTATGTATATATGTATGTATATATATATACATATATGTCTGTGTGTATATATGTGTGTGTGTATATATATGTACTTATATATGTATATTCAGTCATATATATTGTTAGTTATATATTTATGAGTAAAATCTTACATTGATACAACTATAGCTTACAATTAAAATTTAAATTTTAGTAAAGACATTAGTTTTGTTTATGATTAGACAATGGAAAATGTGAGCATTATTGGTATGTGTTTTCCTTATCTTTTGAAGTGACAGGAAGTATGAACAAAAGTTTTAAAACAGATTTCTAGTACCTGAAGAAAGAGGAAGTCAGCAGGGGTGGGAGATGTAAAAAAGTATCATAAGTACTAACGGAGGTCTGATTAACAGCATGTTAATTTTGCCCAGGGTACACATAGTGAATTTTAATATGATGGGGGGTATTGGGGAGGTCTGAAGAACTGAGAATGGGTCCCAGGATAGGCATGATGGACAGGGTAAAATAAGAGAGATAATGAAGAAAGGTGAAAGGTGCTTACCATAAATGTCATGCTTTAGAGTCATGGCTGATGTCAATCCTGAGGAATTAAGTAAAAATTTTTATTTTTAATATCTGTAAGCCTAGTAGAAGCACCTTCATATGTTTCTCTTATAATTCTAATTAAGAGTTGCTGTACTACACAACATTTTAAAAGATGAAAGCATGTGATTTTTAAAAATGTCTCTGTTCTCTAGTGTGTGATTGTGGTGAACCTAAAGAAAAAATAAGACTAAAGATGTGGATATAGGAAAGCATCTTCATTTAGTGATTCTTTTTGCTCTTCTGTAAAATAAAAATAAAATAAACAAGGTGTGATATACCTAGGCAACAATCATTAAAGTGAAATACCCCATCTTTTTTTTTTTTCTTCCTACAAGGAACTAACACCTAAGAAAGCTTTTGAGTCTTTTTAAAACCAGCATTTCAAAGCCACTTTCTGACTGAAATCTAGATATTTGGCTTAGCAGTGTCAACCACTGTGTTCAAAGATAGTTCTAAATTTGACCCAGTATGTTTTCCTGTCTTTATATATGCTATAAAGTGTCTGAGATTAAGGGAAAACATGAATAAAAAGGTCTTAGGTCCTGAAAACACCATAAAGGCAGACTCCCAATTGAAACTGGCAGGTTGCTCACGGTGCATTGAATAAAGTACCAAAAGCATCGCACTGACAGGTGGACTAGTGCTTGAGTGTGTGCATGGCACAATGCATCCAAATGTCTAAGATCTACTGCTAGAGCCCCTCTCACTACAGGCCCCATAGGCCTTTCAAAAGCAATCACAAAAGGAGTTTAAGATCTCTTTATTCCTTTTTGAAAAATTAGTGGATAATAATTAATAATCAGGGTTGTAGCAAAGACCAGTTAACAAATTGGACTATGTTCAAAGCATCAGTATTCTTTGCTAACATTAGATTCTTGCTCTTTTGTAATGACTATATATGGCCAAGTTGGTTCATGAGCTAATCAATCAACAATGAGGAAGGCTGAGGTGGTAATTCTCTTATTAATCCCAGATAAGGAGTGGAAGGAAAGAGACAAATGTAGGTGTGGGGAGGCCATAGTAAAGAGATGTCATCTACCAAGGCTAAGGACTACCTTCAACAGGACATTCTTAAACATCTTAGAATGACAATACATGTTGCTTTTTTTTTTTTAAAAAAAAGCATGATATGTATATATTGTATGTATACATTTATATATGAATATTTATACATACATTAATAGGTAGTATATGCTATATCATGCACATAGCATAGATGAGTATATAAACAAAAATTACATTAAAGCTAGGAATGAATATTGAAGACTCCAGTACCAGAAACTTTAGATTCTTAGCGAGACTCTACCATTTACCATGTGATTTGGCACAAGTTGTAACTTCTTTATATTTCTGTTCCATTTGTTGTACAATGGATATAATAACAGCAATTATATCAACATGTTTGTTCTAAGTAAATTAGTCTCCACTTACCCATGGGATATATGTTCCAAGACACCCTAGTGAATGCCTGAAATGGCAAGTGATACTGAACCTTATATACTGCATTTTCCCTACGTACACGTAACCTACAAGTACTTACAATAGAATTTAATCTTTATGTTAAGCAAAGTAGAAGATTATAACAATAAGATATGATAAAATATAACAATTACATAACAATATATCATAATAAAAGTTATATGAATGTGGTTTCTCACACATGTATTGCTGTACCATGACAGTGAATCTGACAACCAGGGTGGCAACTAAGTAACTCACCAGGGGCAGCATATACGACATGAATATGCTGAAAAAACTCATGACTAACATACTGGGTAGGATGAAGAAGGAGAGTGCAAGGTTTGCTTGTGCCACCCATAAGGATGCACAATTTAAAATTTGTAAATTATTTTTATAATTTTTCATTTAATATTTTAGAACTGAGGTTAGCTGTACTTAACTAAAATCATGGAAAACAAAACCCCAGCTAAGGGCAAGACTATTTATTAAATAAGATACTATTTGCTTGCTACAAATGAAGACTCAAAGTCTGCTTTTTTGCTATTTTTGTCATTATTATAATTATATGAACAAATTTTGGGGGCATTGCATAATTAGAAGTTAGCAAGGTGATTTTTAATTAGGATGATGCCTCTTTCCTTTGCTTATATAGTCTCTTCAACCAGGTGCTCTTTTGTTCGTTCTTCCATATTTTTCAGTAACAAAGATCTGCTGTGTGTTTATTAGGATGAGGCAGTGTGCATACTTCTGTTGTGCCTATCTCATGGTGAATTCTATCACATTTTACTCATAGAAACACTCAACAGACTCTTGAAACCTGAGTGACTATGCTTGACTATAATCAATGCCAGAGGGTTAGTATCAGAAGCAAGCCTTTTTGGTATTGAATTGGAAAGTTAAGATATTTTTTCAGGGAAAGGAAAAGCTAAGTATGGAATTTCAATTACCTAGTGATGTGCGCAAGCTCCCCAAAATCTTTGAAGATTCAAACAACTGCTCTTCTTTCCCATGATTCTGTGGATTGGGTGAGCACAACTGTGAAGTTATTCTGCTCCTTGTGTCATGGGCTGGGATCAGTCACTTGGGTATATTTCATTGGCTTGTAGTGTTGGGTCAAAAAGAACAGAGACCTCACTCACATGTTTGGTACCTTGATGCTCCTCCATGAGCACTCTCTCTTCATTTTCCAAACAGCATGGGGGTATTAGGGAGATAGACCACTTACAGGACAGCTGGATGACCCTAAGGTAAAAACTCTAACTCTCCTTATAGGCCCTTCCTCCACCTTCTGTTGACCAAGACAAGTGATACTCCCCAACTATACCAAAAGGATAAGCAAAAGACACCACCTCCCAATGAGAAAGCAACATACTCACATGGTAAAGGAAATAACTGATCATGAACTTCTTTAAAGACTCGGTCACAGATAACTATTGTTTTTAACATATTTTCACATTTTTTTAATCGTAACAATTAATATAGAGTTTATTAATTATAAAGTGAAATCATACATATTATTTTTTGGATTTTTACCTCATATTATAGTGGATAAGATGAAAATATCTATTGTTGTTCACTAAATGTTTTATACTATTACCTATGTCATTAATCCAATTGGGATAGTTTGGTTTAACCAACATTTATTTACTATTTATTATGGTCCAGACGTTGAACCAACATAACATTTTGGTATATAAAGATGACTAGAAACCAGTGAATTAAATCTTATAATATTTGGGGGGACAGTATAAAGTGTGCAATATTAGATCAATGTAGTAAGCATTATGATTTAGGAAGAACAGGATTCCATGATAACTAAGAAAAGGCATGGCACTTGGACTGGCTAGGGAAAGTGTCAGTAAAGATTTTCTATCATAGATGTCCCATGGACCATAAGACAGAAAGAAAAAGAAACAGCTACTCCAGTCACAGGCAATTGCAGAATCACATAAGAGCACAGCATTTGTAGAGATCTAAAGGGGGCTGGCCCTGCATGGCCAAGGGTCTCAAGTGTGAGACAGGGGGAAACTAAACCTAAGTTTTGACAGAAAAGAGAGAAAAATATGATAGGAGATTGAAGGACAATTCTGGTTCTCGGGAGTCTGCTGCTGCTTTTCATTTTATTTGTTTACTTGTTAATTTTAATTTGAATTAAATATTTTTATGGACTGAGAAGAAAGAACCTGGAAGAAAATCAGATTTTCAGAGTAAGTAATCACTCCTTCTGCACTTTGTTACAGATCTCAGTTTGGCCTGCCATTGTCCATTGTTCTATCACAGCTGCCTCTGCCAAGGCAGACCCCATGTGGGCCTTAGCCCTAGCCCAAGACTGAATCTCTGATTCTTCCCAGGACTTTTGGTCCCAGATGTAGTACAGCATAGAACCTGGCTTCCTCCGAGGCTGCCTAAGAGACCAGGTAATCAGGGGTCATTAACATCAGTACATTGATTAATGATAGAAAATAAAAGAAAACCAACAGTGGATTCCTTCTCCATTACTTCCTCTGAGGAATACTACCCAGAGACAGGTTTTCTGGTTTGCCCTCAGATATATCTCATATGGCCAAGGAACTGGTTTGTCTTCCTAGGAAGCTGGATAAGATCATTTCATATTTGTATCTCATCCTGGCTGATATCAACTCCCATGTCTTTTGTCCTGAGATTTTCCATCTCAATAACCACTTTACCATTTAAGTTATCTTACCTCACATTAAGTTTTTCTCTTTTTCTATGAAATTTTGATCATGGTGGGAGGAGTCAGAGCAGAAATAAGATACACACACACACACACACACACACACTGATTCATTGTCTCTATTGCAAAACAAAATTGACTTATTATGCTAAGCAGTTATATTAGTCATTTAAAACATGTCTCATAATAAGTCCGAAATAGTCCCTACTTTCAAAGCACTGTCAGAGGGATAAAGTTGCAAAGAAATGAATAAGTGCAAGGCAGTGTTCCTCATGTTAAGGAAAAGCATATCAATGCAGTAACATGGGCTAAAGAAAGGAGAGCAGTCATTTCTGTCCAAGGTAATGCAGATGTGTATCTGTGATATGAGGACAGGCAAGGAGCCAGAAGGACAACAGTAAAATATTTCCAAAAGAAATAATGTCTGAGCTGGGCTGAGAGTATGATTCTGTACCATAAACTTCACCAATAATGCAACCAAGCCCTATTCTCAGATGCTTGCAGGATAGTAGGTACAGGAACTTGGTGGCCAATTTTAATTACATTTGTCACATTGATCGTCTCTTTCTGAACCTCCATGTCTTCTTGCCTTCAGATATTTGCACTGGCCTTCCCTTCCTTGGAAGTTTTAAGAACTGATTCTTACATAACTGGCTTTCTCTTAGGAATGAAGTCAAAGTTAAAATGTCACTTCCTTAAGAAATCTTCCTTGACAATCAACTAAATAACCACTTCATCCCTAACCTACCTCATGTCACTTTTTACCCTATCACCTTGTTTTGAAACAGTGACTTGCTAAGTTGCTTAGGTTCTCACTAAATTGCTGAAGGTGGTTCCTCCTGTCTTGGCCTCCTAAACCTCTGGGATTATAGGTATGTACCACTGCACCGAGCTATGTATTCCCTACTATTAACTTAATAATTTGAGTAAACTCTGGGTAAAAAAAAAAAGCATCATTGTCTTATTTCTCAATATAACTCCAGTGTCTAGCACATAGTCAATGCTTAAAAAGTACCTGGTGAATAAACTAATTTGTACCAAAGTGAAAACAAAATAAATCAAAACTACAAATTGAAGCTCAATCTAAGAATGGCTATGACACAGATAACAAGATAACTGATTTTTTTTTCTGAAAGATAAGGAAAGGGTTTCTTGAGAAAAATCGTTTGAACTGGCATTAGGATAAACAAATATTAAAAAGTCAAGAGTTTCAGTGCAGAGAAGGAGGAACAGGGCATCCCAGATAGAGTGATCAATGTATAAAAAAAACCCTGAGACAGGAAGCAGAATTCAAGGGTCCAAAAGTAGGTAAGACTGGCAGGAGGACTGTGAGCAAGGGGAGGATAGGGTGAAGCTGGTAGGGAGATGCAGATCTGGCTGCTTTGGGACCTTCTAGTCATGTTCCAAGTTTTAACTCTATAAGGCCATAGGTGGGAGCTATAAAGGTGAGTGTCATCATCATCACTCAGAAAAGCACTTTGCCTGCAGTGAGATGCCTAGTGAAGAGGGAGATCATGGCACTCATCCAGGTGTGAGGTGGTGGGTTCTCAGAAGAAGAAAAGTGTAGTAACAAAACCAAAAGCAGAGTATGGGGTCAGTTAATGGTATAATTAACGTTATGAAGGAGAAAAGACTGGAAAACATGACAGGGTAAATATCCAAGATTAAGAACAATGAAGTCCAGTTCCAAAGCTGGTACCTATACATTATAAGGAGATTAGTTAGGCCAGTTTGCGACAATGAAATTCTCTCACTGGAAAATCACTATGTCCTCCTCAATACCGTGTAAAAATGATGTGGTGATCATGGATAGCTGTCAGTGTCTGTGGGACTGATTCCAGAACCCCTTACAGACACCAAAACCCATGAATGCTCAAGTCTCTTAGATAACTTTGTATAGCATTTGCATATAACCTATGCACATACTTCTGTATAATGTAAGTCATCTTTAGATTATTTGCAATACCTGATGCACTGTAAATAATATACTAAAATGCATGTGGAATAATAACAAGAAAAACATTTGTATATATTCAGTGAAGGCACATCCATAGTAGACATAGGACATAGCAGCAACAACATGACATTTTGAAAATATCTACTTGCTATCCACAGGGGTGGAACCCATGGATAAAGTACTGACTATATTTCATAAAATAAGACAAGTATTATAAGTTATATATGAAGGGACAATTTTAGGACCCATGAAGAAAACTAACCAGAACATTATATCATTTTAAGTCTGTTTAAGTGATAGTTACAATTCATAACTCAGGTTTGATTTTCTTTTCTGTCCACTTTTGTGCTCCATCATTACTCTTAAATCTGTCATTTACCTTGTTCTGAATAATCAGATGCTATCTAATCAGTGGAACTCTTGCATCACTGACCAAGTAGTGAGTTTGCTAAAGCATTTAATCTTTGCATTTCTGGTACCAGACATGGTGCCTTGAATCTATGAGGTTTGATTTTCCCTAAATTTATGAAAGTCCAGAGGGACTGAGTAACTCCGAAGTCAATTTTGAATGATCAAAGAAAGTTTAAAATATGGGCTGCATTATTTTATATTATATCTTTTTATCTACTTATTTGAAAGCACATAATTAAATCTAAATGTTCTATTAGACTGAATTTTTGATTTAGTAAATCACTCCATTCCCCAACCATGCCAGATAATAGTTGGCTGTACAAGTGATGCTATTTTTAAAGTCAGCAGATAGAAGATGTTGAATTGATTGTCAGTTGCCCTTAGCACTGGCTCTCCTCCCCTAACTCACCACTGACTTCTCCTGCCTCTCCCTTGTCCCACTTTTCTGCAAGTCTTTCTTGTTCACATAATTCTAGTCTTGAACTACTGATAAATATTCAGGGGATATTATGCTGACTGCAAGAACACTCTGCACTTCAATTCCCCCATCTCCAGACTGATTTTATAAAGTGTATTCTATGTGCCAGATTCTGGTGAGATGGAAATGATATCTTTTATTTGAAAGTATACTGAAAAATGTAAAGAATGAATGCAGACTTAAGATGTAAGAAAAAAATCTGTGGGTATCAAACATTTTAGGAACCTCAGTAGAAAACATGACAGATATATCTGAGTGGTCAATAAAAAGCACATAGAGAAAATAGGCAGGGCTTGCCAGTTCTGCCCAGGATAAAGCCTGAAATCCTTCACATCCTGTCGTAAATGCTTTACAATTAGGTATTAACTGATTTTAGCACTTCTTCAGTTCCATGCCATTCCACCAACTTCAATATCTTTCTCCTTTAGCTCTGCTGAAAAACACCTTCTCCTTCCTGTATGCTATTCTCTTCTTCCTAAAGCCTCCTGACTCCAGCTTTTTCTTTAATTCAATAGAAATGTTGGGGGAGTTGATGAGTACATTTAAAATTGTCTGGTACACGACTGCTGCACACAATGGTAGCTGTTAATACCATTAGCCCATCCTTTCATTTACAGCATTTCTTCTTCAATGGAATGGAATCTCCAGAGAGCAAGGACCACATCTCACTCATCATTGTATTCTTTAGCACCTAAAATAGTGTCTGGAATGTGCTAGTAGGTTAACCTATATTTATTGAGGGAAAATAAATTGTAAATGAGGCAAAGACTCACACTTCGAACCAAGATAGTCAGCACCCCTGAACAGAAATTTAGCAGGATTGAACTAGCGTGATCCTCTGAAGAAGTTGACCAAACTTCTATCTCGGTAGGGAATAAATAGCTTCCTTTGAACACTGGGGTGTGGGTAGAGTACAGAAGAGTTTCATCTTACAAAAAACATTAATAAAGATTTTAGTGCTGATTTTTAACCTTTAAATTTCTGGTGCTAGAAATTATAACTTAGAGTTTGGATATAAAACATCAAACATCAATCTCATTTTTCTATAATTTTAGCATATTTATAAACTGTTGATTTTCTTCATAGAGAAATGTTTACACTAACTTCTATTCTAACTTTAATTCTTTATGAAATGGTTTAAGATTTTCATATTTTTGTTACTTTAAAATGAATATAATTAATTTCAGAAAATATTCTCAGTGGTAGAGCGCCTACACAGCATTGTGAAGCCCTGGGTTTAATCCCTAGTACTAGTACTGGGGTGGGGAGGAGGAGGGTTTGCATGTCATGTCTGCACACGTAAAAGTAAACTGAAGGTAACTATCATTGTTAAATTATCAATAAAGTGATCTTTTAGAGGAAAGTTTATGCCTTTTTATTAAACTACAGCCTATATCAATTTTAGCAAAGAAAATGAAAAAAATGGTCTAATACAATTTTCATGTTAACCAATTGATTTTCGTAAGACATTAAGTCATGAGTTATTTTATAAATATTTACAGACAAAACACCACTCCCAAAAATTACCTATCCAAAAACCACACACACACACACACACACACACACACACACACAGCTCCCAAAGTAAAATACCATTTCAACATTCCCCTTCATTTTACTGATGAAGCCTGTTGCCTGAATATAAGCCCAATAAAACCTATCTGTTCATTGGACAAAAGCCCAGTGATAAGCAAAATATAAACCTTAATGACTATATTAATACTTAATGCTTTCATAATGCCATTCATTTATATATCCATTATATTACTCCCAGACATTAAGGGAAGGCTTATAAGCTTCCTGATTAATAATTCTTCAACTCAAGCTGTTTTATTCCTTGAAATGAGTGTTGAAAATATGTTCATGTTATAGCTATAGAACCAGAAGATTAAAGGAGCCAGAAAATATTGGCATTGTTAAGTCCACAATCATTCCTGTTGTGTTTCTCAAATGCATGATTGTTAATAGTTGTTTTCAAAATCATCATTCTTTGCAACTAACTGTATTTTCTATTTAATGTCTCTAAATGTCTTTCAAATGGCACCTTATTAATCTTAATTTTAGTATAAATTATAGCTTTCCTATCAGAATTCTTTTAATCATGTCTATACCTGCCTCAAAGTACTTCATTGTGTTCATTTCGCCTCAGGATTTCAAGGATCATACTTCAGCACACAATCTGGCAGGATTCATTAGCTATTTTTTGTATTTTCATTTAATATAAAATATTCATAAAATTCTATTGCATGTCCCATTCTCTCTGTCCTCATCTTATTACCAACTGTACAGAAAGCAATCATTTTTAATTCCACAGAAGGAACTATAACCCCATCTCTACTTTGGCTTCAAGTTATGTGAGTACTTATTCAGCCCCTCCTCAAATTATTTTCTATCCTTTGCAAGAAAGGATAGAAAATTTATCAAATTTAACTCCTATTGCCACAGAGGCTACATACTTGAGATAGAACCTCAAAGAATGGAAATTGTGTGTGTGATATCTATCTGGGAAAATCCAGAGGTCAATTTAAGATGGGAAGAAAGAATAATTAGATCTCCTTACTATCTATGAATTAGAGAAAGCATGTCAGAAGGAATCGATAAATATAGGTAAAGACATGCAGTACTTAGCAGCATAGTCTTTGAGATCACATGGCCTGATTTTGCCTCTAGTTCTCAATGCTTTCAAAGTATATGAAATTGAACAAATGACAACTTCACTTAAGCCTCAATTTTTCTCATATAAGATGCAGATAAAACAGCTAATTCATCATTGACTCTCTTAAGTTTAAATAAAGTAATCTTCATTAAATGTCTAAAACATTGCCAGGTTTATATTTTAAAAATAAATGTCAGCTATTGTTATTTTTAGGTCAAAGGATCCATGAATTCTAAAAATCAAAGATTTGTTATAGTACCAATCTACAAGATTCAGGATGTTTTCTCTTGAAATTTTAACTGCCTGAATAAAAGACCAAATAAGAGCAGCAGGTGGTAGAGTAGTAAGGCACTGAGGATTTGCAAAGCTTACAAAGATATTCAAAAGTAAAATAACACATTTAGTTTAAAAATAAATAGCTGAATAAAGCAAAAAATTACTGTTATTAACTATGTATCCTAAAAATTTTCTTCATGGGATTCCAAGTGTTTTAAAAATGTGCTAACTCTAATTTCAACAGCATTCAAAATATTTTAATCTCTTCACCATTATCATCAGTAAACATACATTTAATTCCCCACGTGAGCTTAAAGTCTAAAAGTTTAGAATTAAATAAGTACAATCTATTTTCAAGAATTCCATACCTCCTTAATATATTAATTTATTGAATATTCATCTTTATGAGGATTATTACATATTGATCAAATTTTGGGCTAAGAATTAAACATAAAAATTGGAGCAACCTAATATAATTTAGTAAAAATAAAAAAATAAAACCTGGTAATTTAGTGAAAAAATATATATATATATCTCAAATATTTGGGAGGACTATCTTGCTGTATTTTTTGTGTTCTTGCATTTAATGTGATATAATATCACATATCCTATATTGACTATAAGGCATTTTAAGGAAAGGTTTTGACTTCATTGAACACAGAAATGTCTGGATGAAATGTAAAAATCAATGTTAGACTAATTTAGATATCTTTCAGTGAACAATCTTTTAAATCAGCATCTTTGCATTTCCCAGTATAAATCTACTTTACCATGAATTCTTGAAGAGCAACACCAATTTTACTTAATATTTTATAGAGACTTGACATCACACAACCCTAAAAAAATACTAAATAAATCTTACACAGTTCTTGCTAGTTGTGATGGTGTAGCCTGACTCAGGAGGCTGAAGCAAGAGGATCACAAGTTTAAATTTAGCCTCAGCAATTTAGTGAGGCCCTAAGTAACTCAGAGAGACCCAATCTCTGATAAAATATTAAAAAGGGCTGAGGATATGGCTTGGTGGTTAAAAGTCCCCTAGTTCAATCCCTGGTATGAAAAACAAAAATAAATCTTACATGCTTCTCATCTGCGAACACCATTAGTCCTAATTCTAATTGTTGTTTCTTATTCACCCTTCAGTTGTCTTAGGGAATCTAAAAACAGCCAAAAAGCCACTAGTGTAGCTTGTCCTAAAATATTTTTGACTGACTAATGAAAAACTAATTTTATAATTTAGCAGAGAGCAAAACAGGATATCTTTTCTCTGGATGACACAGTCTTCTAACAGACACTGATTCACAACTATGGCTAAAAACTTATGCCTACATGACTGTTAATTGGTCTTTAATTCCTCTAGAGATTCTGTTAGAAGTAGTGCAGGGGTATTGCTTCTCATGACTCCAAAGAGAGCATATAAATTCCCCAAGGTATTGGAGAAGAGGAAAAACTTAGTGACAACCATTGGTCCTGAAAAGCTGTCTCTCTTCTATTCTAGCAAGAGAAAGAGTAGTTTTATCAGAACATATATGAAGTACTGTGACATAGAAATAAAGAACACAACCATGGAATCAGTCTACCTAGTTTGAATTCAAACTGTACTTGCTAGCTGTGTGAATTTACAAAGTTACATAAGTGATCTGGTTTTCTCATCTGTGAAAGCATATCACATGTGGATTGGTGAGATTGTATGTACTATGTATATACCACTCAAAATCAAGAAGTAATAGAGCAACTGCTCCTTAAGTGTTAGTCAGTGTGATCACAAGTTTTCTGTAGAACCCATCATGAACATAGCAAAGGTCAGGTGTGTATCTTGGAGCGTCAGCCCATGGACCCTTTTTAAAAAGTGTTCAAACATTTTTAACCTGCACTTTTCTGGGAGAGTCCAGGTTGCAAGAGTTTGGGCAGCAGAATTACAATAGTATTAATTAGTTACAGGTTAAGATGTCTGAGCAAAACATAGGTATTCTGTCTTCTAGCAGCTTCATCAATCTAGGTAAAAATTTCCCTCAAGTTGTCTTGAAACACACAGCTTATGAGTATTAAAAAATAGTCTTTAAAATATAACACAAGAAATGATTTATTGATTCCTCCCGAAAGGGAAAATCTAGGGGAGAGAGTTAGGGAAGGCATTTTTAATATACTCTGGAAAAAAATCAAGCAGAAATCCTCAAAATGAAAGAATTAATAAACCAAATAAAAATTCTTTGGAAATCATCACCATCAGACTAGACCAATTGGAAGACAGTTTCAAGCAACGAAGACAAAATATATAATCTTGAAAATAAAGTCAACTGTGGAGAAAAGATGTTGAGAGATCATAAATAGAGCTTACAAGAAATATGGGATAACATGAAAAGACCAAATTTAAGATTTATTATGATAGATGAAGGCTCAGAAATACAAACCAAAAGAATGCAAAATCTTCTCAATTAAATAATATCAGAAAATTTTCCAAACCTTCAGAATGCATGGAAAATGAAATATAGAAGGCTTACAGGACTCTAAATATACAAAACTATAACAGATCCACACAAAAGCACACTATTATTAAACTGCCTAATATACAAAATGATAGAATTTTAAAAGCACTAGAAAAAAATGACAGTTTTATTCAGTGATAAACCAATCCAGATTTTAGCTAATTCCTCAACCCAGAACCCAATTTAGGAGGTTTGAAATCAGATATACCAAGCTCTGAAAGAAAAAAAGGATGCAACAAAGAATACTTTGCCAATCAAAATTAAGCCTTAGATTTGGTGAAGCAATAAGAACTTTCACAATAATCAAAAGTTAAAAAAATTCATAACTAAAAAGCCTGCTCTACAAAATATACTCAATAAAATCTTTCAATAAGAAGAAATAAAAAATAAAATGAAAACCAGCAAAGGGAAGAACTACACTACAAGAATAGTCAATCAAAGGAGAAACTAATTCAAATTAAAACCCAGAAATAAATCAAAATGTCAGGCAATAAAAATTTCTCAATAGTAACATTGAGTGTAAATGGCCTAAACACATCAATCAAAAGATACAGACTGGCAGACTGGATTAAAAAACAAGACCTAAAAATATGCTGTCTATAAGACACTCACCTCATAAGCAAAGACATCCACATACTTAAAGGAAAGGAAAAAAACATATAATTCCTATAGATCTCATAAACAAGCAGAAATTTCACTTTATATCAGATAAAATGAACAAGTCAAAGACAATCAGAAGGACAAAAAAATGACATTTCATTAACACTTAAGGGAATTATAAAACTACAAGAAATAACAATCATAAATATTTATGCCCCAAAGAATGGAGCACCTGTGTACATCAAACAAACCCTTCTCAATTTCAAGAATCAAATAGACACAACATAATAATATTGAGTGACTTTAATATGTCTCTAATCATTAGACAAATCTTCCAAACAAAAACTAAGCAATGAATCTACAGAATTGAAAAATACAATCAATAATTTAGACTTAACAGATATACGTAGAATACTTCTTCCATCAATGACTGAGTATACTTCTCAGCAGCACAGAGATCATTTTCTAAAATACATTACATCTTAGGCCACAAAGCAACTTTCACCAAATACAAAAAGTAATGATAATAATAAAGATAATACCTTGCATTCTATCAGATTTTAATGAAATGAAATTAGAAATCCACGATAATTAAAAAATAACAACTACTCTAATACCAGGAGACTAAATAATATACTATTAAATGATGAATGGATAGCAGAGGAAACCAGGGGTGAAATTAAAAAATACTTATAGGTAATTGAGAATAGTGACATAAAATATCAAAATGTCTGGGACATTATCAAAGTGGTTCTAAGAGGAAAGTTCATGGCATTGAGCTCATTCATTAAAAGAATAGAAAGTCACCAAATAAATAATCTAACATTACATCTCAACGCCCTAGAAAAAAAGAACAAATCAACACCAAAACAGAAGAAAACAGGAAATAATTAATATCAGAGCTGAAATCAAGTAAATTGAAACAATTCAAAAAATCAACAAAACAAAAAGCTGGTTGTTTAAAAAATACATAAAATTCAAATTACTAAGTTCATAATGAAAATGGAAATATCACCACAGACACTAATGAAATACAGAGAAAATACTCTGGAAATCAGTAAGGATACTCCTCAACAAACTGGGAATGGACTCACCATTTGACCATACCTCAATACAAATCCAAAGGGGTTAAAATCAGCATACTACCTTGATGCAGTCAATACCAATGTTTATAGCAGCTCAATTCACAATAGCTGAACTATGGAAACAACCTAGGTTCCCTTCAACAGATGAATGGATAATAAAAATGTGGTATACAGACACAATGGGATATTTATCATAAAAAGAATGACTTTATGACTTTCCTGGTAAATGGATGAGCTAGAGACTATAATCCTAAGTGAAATAAGCCTATCCCCAAAATGAGAGGTTGAATGTTCTCTCTAATATGTGGATGTCAACATACAATAAGGGGGGAAGATAAGAGTTCATTGAATTAGACAAAGGGGAAGAAGGGAAAGGTATGGGGAATAGAAATAGGAAAGACTGTAGAATGAATCTAACACAACTTTCCTATGCACATATATGAATATTCCACAATGAATCTCCACATCATGTACAACCACAAGACCTGTATCCTAATGAGAGTAACATATATTTCATGTTTGTATAAACATGTCCAAATATACTCTACCACCATGTATATCTACAAAAAAATACCACAAATTTTAAAAAAGGAAAGAGACACTCCTTTATTTTGAACAAACCTTTGTATTGCCAAGGTCTTTAGAAGAAAATGTTCAATCCAAGAAGTTCATGGGAATGATCATTTAGGGATATTATCTCTCTAGTTATACTTTCCTTTCTTCTGCATTTCCAATAACCCAATTCCTGTAATATCTGAGAAAGACTTGTCTACTGATAATTTAAACAGATGCAAAGTAGTCTGAGTAGTAAAATAGCTCATGTTATTTTCTATGAATTGATCTCTACCTTCTTCCCTTCAGATTTCATACAGGTGAATCTGAGTATGAAAAAGTATCTTTATTCAAGAATTTTTGTCCCAGTTTTTCTTGGTGTTAACCAGTTTATAGCAGATGGGATATAAAGTTATGGCTGAAACTACATGATGGCCTTTGTGCCTATGAAACACATTTTCCTCTATACTTCTCTATAGTTCTATGAAGAACTTTAAAAAATTCCGAAAAATGAAATACGGAGAATTCAGGCCGTTATTAGGATACAGATATGGCCATCCTGTAAGAGTCCTGTGCCTCCCACAGTCCATACACATCAGTGGGTTCATAGTGACTACTTAGCATAATACATCTATTGTCACACATTACTTTTTTCTGTATCCTTTTTCTTTTAATTTATTTGTGCCTTTACTATTAAAGTGAGTTTTCTATACTGAGCAGAGTTGGACTTCCTGTTTTAAATCTAACTTGACAATGTCTGCCTTATATATATTTTAAGTTATATTTAATGTGATTATTGACATGATTAGGTTTAAATATACAAAGATCTTTTTCTACTTGTACTATCTACAAAAAATGCATTCCCTTTGTGTGCTTTGTCTACCTTTTGAATTGATTATCTTAGGATTCTTTTTTACCTTCTTAGCTAAAATTCTTTGTTGTGCTATTTTTTGGTGGTTACTTTGAGGTGTATAGTATCCTTAATATAACAGAGTATACTAACATATAATGTTATACTACTTCACTTATAAGAACAATATGACTATATGTATTCATTCTCCCTTCCTAAACTTTGTTCTACTGTTTTTACACATTTCAATTCTACATGTTATAAACTTCCTGATTTATTATTATTGTTGTGACTTCAAGTAGTTGATTATTTGCAAAGATTTAAATAATAGAGTGTTTACATTTACTCAAGTAGTTTCTGTTAACACGCTCTTTCTTTGAATGGATGAAAGATTTCTATGCAATAATATTTTGCTTCTGCTTAAGAATTCCTTTAATATTTCTTCACTGTATATCTGCCAGTGTCTAAATTTAGAACCAGAGGCTGGATCTTCTTTTTAACCTTTGAAGGTTTGAAAATTTTCATCTCTAGAAATTCACTTTTAAAAGATTTTTTAATATTAATTTTTTAGTTTTCAGCGGACACAACATCTTTGTTTGTGGTACTGAAGATCGAACCCCGGCCGCACGCATGCCAGGTGAGCACGCTACCACTTGAGCCACATCCCCAGCCCTAAAAGATATTTTTACTGAGTGAAGAATTCTAGTTTTGTTTTGTTTTTTTAAATTCAGTACTCCCAAACTGTCCCACTATCTTTTAGTTTACATCATTTCCAACAAAATCTGCTGTCATCAATATCTTTGTTCCTCTGTTCCAAATATATCATTTTAAATTTGGCTGCTTTAAAGATTTTTATGATATGTTTTAAATACTTTTGTTGTACTATACTTTGGTAAAGTTTTATTCATTTTTTTAAATTTTTGAATGTATGCATTATAGTTTTCATTAAATTTTCAAAACATTAAGCTATTTTTAAAGGATAATTTTAAGTCTCACCCTTTCTTGGGTACTTCAGTTAAACTTATATTAGAACACTTGAAGTTTCCCACAACTCATTAATGATCTACTTTTTAAGACTTTCATTTTTCAGTATTTTCTGTTTCACAGTAAATATTTATTATTGCTGTTTATTTAATTATATATAATATTTTCTTCTTCAATATTTAATGGGTTGATACCTACTAGTGTTCTTTTCCTCTCATATGATAAAAAAATTTTATCTATAGAAGTTTATCTGGGTCTTTTCTCTATTTTTAATGGCTATATTTAACATGTTCAATCTTATAACTTCTTGAACATATGCAGTTCAGTTATAATTAAAGTCATAATGCCATTTTACTAATTTTATCATCTTTGCCATTTATGTGTAAGTTATTAAGCTTCAATTGATTTTTTTCTTGTTTCAGTTCTTGTTAATGTGTGTGTGGATATTATTTACTGTAGATTTTAATTTGCTGGGTAATGAATAATTTTATTTCTATAAATATTTTTATAACTTGCTCTATAGTATAAATTTCTTGGAAATAGTTTGTTCCTTTAGGGTGTTGTTTTTAAGGTTCATCTATGGTAAATTTCATCTCTAGCAGCAAAATTGTTCCAGATCTCTCCCCAGAGAGTTATAAGGCTGTTTGGGTTACTAGGAAAAGGAAGAATTCCCAGGTATTCCCTCTAGTCCTTTTTTGTGTTTTCTCCCAATGTCTCAGACAATTCCCACATATAACTGCATTGAATAATCGAAGAGACTCTCTCCAGACTTTTCTGTACTCTCTCTCTTCTTTCTGGCATGTTGATCTGAAAACTTTGGCCACCTTAGATTTCTTGGACACCTGGATTGTCTCCTTCACTCAAGAAAATGGGCATATTCCACCTTGCTTCCCTCTCACCTACTGTGCCTAGATGGTAATTTTCTCCAGAAAATAAGCTGGTACACTTGTTGAGCATATGGCCCATCTTGTTTCTTACTTCACAAGGATCACAGTTCTCAGCACTTCATGTAAAATGTTTGGAAATTCATTATTTCATGTATTTTGGGAATTTTAAAAATTTATTTCAGATAGAAGGGCCAAGTCAGTCTATTATGTGGAAACTCTCCTTTTTTTTTAATTGGGATAAAAAATTTATTCTGGGGTAAAATCTCTTCATTGATTTTCACTCTGGTATTTTGCAGTTACACTTTATTATATTCATGATGAAAGGCAGAAGAAAAATTGATTCTTTTCACTAGCATCAGTGTGAGGAGAATTTAATTCCCATCAGGTTAAAATGCTTTGCCTTAATTGAAATTATTATTTAAAAATAATTTTTATAAAATGAGGCTTACATTGAATTGTCTTTCAATATAAAGATGAGCTTATAGTTTAAGAAGTAATTTTTAATAAAATACCTTTTCTTGTTCTCACATCTGTTTATCAGATAATCATGTCTTGTTACACATTCTGGGTATATGATCAAAACATAAAATGTTGGATTAAGCCAAACCTTCTCATTTTTCTTAATATGTTAAAAATAAAAGCTATCTAATGCTTCATTTTGAATGTGCAAGAGCCTCTTCTTCTGTTCAGTTTTGATACAGACTTTATCAGAATACTCAGGTCAATTTGAATCATGGTAAATGAAGTGGGATGTGTAAAAACAAAATTAGAAAAAGTTCTGAGGCAGGGGCAAAATAAATCACTGAGGTGCTTGGAAATGCGCTTTTCAAGCACTTCAGATGAGGAAAAGTTAGAGGGCTAGATGCACATAACCAAGAAAATGGAAAGGAAACTTAATAGCACATTTCATGCATATGAGGGAATATTTTATGGGTAGCAGTTAGCAGATACTCTGTCAATTGAGGGCAGAACTTCAATTGTGTCCTCACTGATTGCCTGTCACATGTTTCATTTTCTTCATGCTATGATCAGTCTAACACAAGGCTACAGAAACAATGCTATACAGAGGACATTTTCATTCATCTTTGCTATTCAAGAACTTATAAGGACTCTTTGTAACCCATTACATCAAATCTAAACTTCCAACAACTATGACTCAAAGGCCTTCATCAAGCAACAGTACACCTCTGAATCTCAGGGTTCACAACTTCCCACTCTGGCCCTTCCATTTGTGCCAGAATTTTCCATGACCTTTCCTGGCCTTTCATGTCTCCAAGACATTTTCCCATTTTTAAAATCCATCTACATTCTAAACTCAATCCCTTCTATAAATTATGCCTATAATTTCTAAAATTATACCCAAACTTTTAAAAAATATTTTTATTTGTCAATGGGCCTACATTTTTATTTATGTATTTATTTATATATGGTACTGAGAATTGGACCCAGTGCCCCACACATGCTAGGCAAGTGCTCTATCACTGAGCTACAACCTCAGCCCTATACGCAAACTTTAAAAAAAAAAATCTCTTCAGATTAAACGTTTAAATATAAATCTTCTTCACAATTTCACATTTCCCTTCATATTTTATATGGTTTATTATAAATAGGTTTCCTTGGTAGAGTTGATTGTGCATGCTGTGCACAACTCCAAGGGGAACTATGTACACTGTAACCCATGTACACATACTTCCTAGACTCAGGCCATGCATACCAAGCAGTTGTGTGTTTGGGCCTGTATCCTTCCTTGTATTCTTCAACATTGACAATATTCATGTATACATTTACTCCTGAAGCTAGTATTCAAAGCCACCCATACCTCCTTACTGCCTGTCCAGCATCATCTTCTTTTACCTTTTCTTTCCTCATTTAATCTTTCTTGCTCTAACTGAGGGTTTGTCAGCCTTGGTCTTGTTGGTCTAGGTGATTCTTGAATATTGTGTTTGTATTAGAGACTATTTAGCAAATCCCTGGCTTATCCCTACCAACTGTTGTATTACTACCCACCTCCATCCCCACCTTATAAGAGCCAAAATTTATCTCCAGACATTGACAAATGTCCTTGTGGGGACAAAAATCACCCCTGATTAAAAAAATATTGTTTTAGTCATACTAAATTAGTAATAATTCTCCAAATACTGATGTTGATTTATATGCTCTTTCTTCCTTTTATAGTCATTGGGTAGAATTTGAGGAAATTATATTGCTTAAGAACTTATATTGCTACTTAGGAAACAAAGCAACGAAGCAACTACAAAAACAAAAACAAACTAACAACTACAGCAATGAGGACCACCATATTTGAGTAGCACCATCTTCAGGAAGCATAACCAGGCTCCTAGATAGAATCTACTTTTCTCCCCCAATGCTATTAGATGTTGTGCATTTTCCTATTGCTGCACTCACTATACTTCCTCATATTTTATTCTATTATAATCTCATCTAATGGAATGCAAGTACATGAAAATAAGGTGAGTCTAAACCATCCTGTAGCCCATGCCTGGCATGTGGGCATTGGAAAGCTATTAAGGAAAACATTTAACATGACCCGTTCCACTGATTATCCCAATCAACCTGTGCACACATTATTCCAACCTCATTAAAACCTTTATTATTTATTAGATAAACAGAGGTGGCTTAAAAATTAATCTTTAAATAAACCACAATCCAAAGAAAAGAATTGGTTTAAAATTGAGCTTAGAAACAATCTTTCCTATAAAAGAAAAATTTTATTGGAGAAAGTAACTGAATCTTTTTCTTTCTTAGCACAGCATTGGAAATACAGATTTTGTTCATCAAATATTTTTATTAGATGCTAACATGATGGAGAGAAATGTTATGCTGACAAGAAGGAGATTGACTATATCAGAGTGAATAGAATTTTGCTGAAGAGTCTTTTGTGCTTTACTTTTTCACTTCACTTATAAATATTAAGAGTATTTTATTATATTTTCTAAAAGAGAGGTCATTTAGTTAAATTTAATAAACTACTTTAGGTTAAAAGCATCTTCAACTATTCCAGATCCATCATCAAATTAAAATATTTTTGTTCTATGTACTTTGCCCAAAATTGAAAGACTTTCCATTCCATTTTCTTGCTGCCATTTTCTGTTTTCTTTTTAGTTTCAGAGCTAATGACTTCCTGGTTGCATGTCCTTAAATAATTGCTAATACATATAGAAATACATATACATGCATAAATACATACATGCACATTATGAACCTATGTATAAATATATACTATTTTTTTTCCTTTTTCATCTTTGCACCAAAAGATTGTGGAACTAAGGAGGAACGGAATGTGAAGCCAAGCCTCCATTCTCCTGTTTTTTCCTGAGCTATGGGAAAGTCACATTGTGGGCAGAGGAGTGCCAATCCAGGTTATTCTTCCCCATTTATTGTCTGTCCCCAAACTCAAGGCATCCTAGTGTGTTTAAAATATCTAATTATAAAGTATGTTCACGCCAATTTATGCCTTTATACATGTACTTTTTGCAATAAAATTCTTAATACACATATAGACCACAATGTTTCATATCTCTGTTTATATATAAAGTAAGTTGACACCCAATATACAGAGATATGAAACATTGTGGTCTATATGTGTAATAAGAATTATAATGCATTCCACTGCTGTTGTGTATTTAAAAGAATAAAATTCAATAAAAGATAAAAAAATAAAATATATAATTATAGAATTTGATTACCAAATTTCTGGAGAGAGGAGATAGCAGATAACATTTGCCTTTTGGAGATTATTATCTTTCTCTTTTGTTTTCCTTCTTTGTAGGGCTTCTACAAATTTTGGGGTTGTTCTTTCATGAATTTTGTTTTCTAGCAGTTACTTCTGTTCAGTTCAATAAGCATACCTCCTAATGACTCTGTGAAAGATTTTATAAATACAAAATGAATTAGACTCAGGTCCACTATAACATAATTCAAAGGATGCTTATTTGAGAGTTTAAAACAATGAGGGGTTTATATTAAACATCAGAAGTTATGGATATCAAGTTACTGTCATTAAGTAGATACATTAAATTTTCAACTTAATGTAGAATGTTATGTTAATGTCAGTATAACTGACCACCAATGCCATTTAGCATTAACAGTTCCCCAACAAGAGATTTAAATGATATCTTAGATCTCTATAATTGTTTTCTCTTTTTTTCCCTTTTCTCCAATTTCACAGAAGGCTTTGAAGACTTTTTTTTTTCTTTTTAGTCCTCGTCTTAAACAAATATTTATTGCTTACAATATTCTAGAAACTGGATAACAGAGACAAAAGAGACATGGCACTCATCCTTGAGGGCATCTCATTTTAGAGAAAAAAATCAATTATACCAACAATCAATTGCAAACTGGTAAGTTCTATCATCAGAAGACAGAAAAGTGGTTCAGGGAAGGTTTTAGAGATGTGGTGACTTGTATCCTTCTTTTGAAGGATAATTAAGAATTTTTCCTAGTAGGAAAAAAAAAAAACAACAACAAAAAACGAGAACAACAATGACAGTCTAGAGAGAGGAAAAAAGGCCTGAGAAATCAGCTTGAAATAGCCCATTTCATGTGAAAACTGAGAGAAACATTTTAGGACCATGCATGGATATACTGGTCAAGATTGCCAGCTTCTTCTCAGAGTGACACACTCTGGTGTTCCTCAGGTCCCTGTACCTTGAGCTGAAATCCAAGGGAGATAAGAGGTGACATTATTTTTTTACAGTGTGTATTATTACTGGATATGGGTGTGCATGTGTGTCATTATTGTTCTGTTAGCTTTCTACATTTCAAACAAATTTTGCATAGAATCAAAAGTCTAACATATAATAAATGAGTCTAGAACTGATCTGGCTGATGCAAGAGTTTTAGCTCTATATCTTTGCACACAAAAAATGTCATCTCCCCTTGTAAATGTTCTGGAAAGAAACCCTGCTCTATCTGCTTTGTAGAATTAAAAGAAAGGTACAAACTAAAAGTTGTTCAAAATAAACCTACAGTAAAAGGATTTCTGTGATGATTTTGCTTTACTGAGGGAACTTTCAGCTTGCAGAACTAAAAAAAAATTAACAATCAGCTTTTCATTTGTAAAAAGGTCTTTTCAAATGAGAATGTAGCTCATAATAATTGAGAATTGTCTAACTCCTCCCATCACCCACCTATTATCAATCTCAAGAGTATGTGTCAGACTAAGAAAAATATAAAATGGATGAACATGGTATGATTTGGAGATATCAGTGTGAAACTAAAAATTAAAAATGTACAGCTTCCAGTTCCATTTTCCAGCAAGAACTAGGTGGGGAAGGGAAAGGCATAAATCTACCATTAATCAATCATACAGAGGCCACCTGAATTCAGAGATCACTCCAAACAAATTGAATAAAGGAACAAGTGAACATTGCATGTGGCAGATGAAGGCAGCTAGTCTGCAACAACACTTACAAGGAATTCTTCTCAAGATCCTTAACATAAATCTAATCAAGATGCCACATCTAACTTCTTGCTTATCAATAATACAACATAGAGAAACAAATTTGATAATAATGTGAAGTGGAGGAAGAAATCAGCAAGCAAGTGGGAAATTCTTTTTGAGAACTCACTGTCATTAAAAAAGGGGTGGGCCAGACAATGTGGCGGAGACCTATTATCCCAGTGGCTTTGAAGATTGAGGCAGGAGGATCATGAGTTCAGAGCCATTTGAACAATTTGAGCCATTTGAACAATTTAGCAAGATGCTCTCTCTAAATAAAATATTTAAAAGGGCTGGAGATGTGGCTCAGTGGTTGAGAACCCCTGGATTCAATCCCCAATACTCCTCCCAAAAAAAGGGAGGTGGGTGGGAGAAGAGAATCAGGGATCAAGTAGATTAAAGAACATGCCAACTAAAGGTAATACTGTACTTTAATTGGATCTGTGGTTTAATCAAATTAACTCTGAAAGATATTTATGGTTAACTGAAGAAATTTTAAAATGCAAATGATATTAGATAACATCACGGAAGTTTCATTGATTTTCTTCGGCACAGTAATGATACTATTTGGTATTATATTTATAAAAATATCTCATTTTAGAGTTGATACAAAAATATTTAGGTTGGATATATATAATTACTTTAAAATGATTCAGCAGAAAACTTACGTAAGTAAATGTGGCAAAAAGTTAACATTTACTGAGTTTATTTAATGGTTGTATGGGAGTCATGTTAAGGTCTATTTTTTCCTCAATTCTTGAAAGTTCCCATACAATCTTCTTTTTAATTAAAGCAATTAAAACTTAATAGTCACTTGTTTAATAATTATTATTAATAGTAGTTGGGGTTTTTTTCCTAGGTATATCAATGGCACCAAATCTTCTTTTTATACAAAAATGTTCATAAAATAACTAAAAAAAATATAGTTGCCACTGTGATTTAAATGTTATATACAATGAATTTGATATTTGCTTCATTTTTTATTTACTTGTTTATTCTGCTCATTCACAAAATATTTTATAGTGCCATCACAAAACAAAACAAAAAACGCTCAGTGAATTACCAGATTTTTAAATTTGATGCCCTACAGTTCTATTTACTAGGTTACCAAAGCTATCTGATTTTCAATTTGGTCACCAATAAAATGAAAATGCTAATAAAACCTTCACAATTATGTGAGAAATAAATGAGCCAATAAGTAAATGAACTAGAATTAAATGATAACTAAGTGAATGATGAATCCATTTTAAATTGTATTCCCACTAATACCAATACTATAATCATAAAAATCCCATCATTGAGTATTTTCCAAATGCTGCTCTTTGCTTTAGAGGATTTCTCACATTCTGTTTATATTAGTCATCCTAAATTATTATTGGTTGAAAAATCACAGCAATTTTTTTTTAAATATACTAGTTTGGTGATTCATTAAAAAGCACAATCAAAATCAGAAAGTCTTCCTATAAAGATATAGAAATTATTATACATTTTAATAAATAACTTCTTCTATATTGAAAAATCATTAATATTATTTTAATTAGTAAGCACATAAATAAAAATTATAAAATACTCAAGAGTTTTCAGGACTAAGGTGAATAAATGACATTTTGAAAGGGCCAGGTCAGTTTCCTTAATAAAGTTAGGTTAAAGATTATAGCAGTTTCCCCTTATCCTTGTTTTGCTTTTTGTAACTTCAGCTGACTGTAATCAACCTCTGTCTGATAATATTAAATGGGAATTTCCATTAATAAGCAATTTATAAGTGCTTTCTTTCTTTCTTCATTTAAAAAAAATCATTGTGAGACAGAGTCTTGTTAAGTTGCTGAGGCTGTCTTCAAACTTGTAATTCTCCTGCCTCAGCTTCCCAAGTTGCTGGGAATGTAAATCTTAACTTGCACACCATTCTGTGTGGAATGATGAATTCTCACACTACCCCTCTCTGTTCTTCCCAAGACATGACCCATCCCCTAGTTCCACATAGCCACATCATATACACTGTTTGCTCATAAGTCATTTAGTGGACATAGTGATTATCAGACTGGTATAGTATTTTGGTGTTGTTTTGTAGTTTGTTTTGTTTTTTTGGTATAATCCTTAGTAATTTAGTACATAATGTAAGTACAAAACTAGTGATACTGGCATTTTAGATCTGCCTCTTTAAGTGGAAGTGTGAAAGTTATCTACTTGATGAGGAGAGAAACAGCCAGGAGTCTGTAATTCCTGAGACTCTAGAAGCTGAGTGAGGCAAGAGGATCACAAGTTCTACGCCAACTTCCGCAATTTAGTGAGACCCTGTGTCAAAATCAATAATAAAAGGCTTGGGGGTATAACTCAGTGGTAGAGTGCCCTGGGTTCAATTCACAATACTATAAAAAAAAGGAGGAGGAGGAGGAGGAAGACAAGGAGAAGGAGGAGGAGGAGAAGGAGGAGGAGAAGGGGAAAATTGTATATTGAAGTTGCTAAGATCTGTGGGGGAGGTTATTGTGGCTAAACATTTATTGTGCCTAATTTATCAATTGAACTCTTTCATAGGCATTTTTTTTTCCCATAGGGTTCAGTACTATTTAAGGTTTCACGTATCCACTGGGGGTCTTGGAACATTTCCCTTGTAAATAACAAGGAAGTACTATATACAGTTATATACAGCTTGTGTAAAGCAGTGTAATTATTTCTTATATATGTTCGTTGGAAACAGCAGGGACCAAGAAATCTCTGGACTATCCTTTTTGAGGAAAATAGCATGCTATTCAAAAGTCTCAGTTTTCAGAAACATTTGATTTCAGAAACAGGAACAGATTATGCACAGGGAGATCAGGTAGAAACCTTTCTTAATTGATTTTAACAATTCTATAACCAAAGTGCTACCATTTGTGCAGCTGTAATTAAAGACCCAGTGTTTAAATTTATACTTTTCATTTTCATTTTCTGACCTGTTCATAAATGTTTGCTGCAGGCTGAAGCCCACAATGCAAGGTTTGATTAATAATGGAATTGGGATATAACTGTGATAGAAATTATGTTCCCCCAACAGAGTTGGCAGTGTTCCACTTCCTGAGAGAGCTGGTTTCTGTAATCTCACTTCCCAGCAAATGACAATGCTTGAAGCAGTATGAGTGGGAGCTAATCAAATGGAACCCACTTACTTGCTGGTTCAATTTATTTGTACAATTGATGAAGACATACAGAATAATTAGTCTTGCTATTCTCAGCTCATTAAGACAATCTTAGGGAAAATGAGAGAGGAAAAAAATTCCCACACTTGTGTTTTATTTACCCCATGGTAAAAATATAAAATATTGAGATGAAGTTGAAATAGGATATAAATATTCTATCCAAATATTTGTATTGTACCACTTAATGAAAAAGTATACTATCTGTATTTTATACTATAATCAAAGTCAGAGCATGGATAAAACTGCAGCATATTTCTACTAAGAAAAATTATGAAAATATAATTAATCAATAATCATATTATCTGGACTAACAAAGTCATAATATCAGCTAGAAATGTGTCATGAATAGTGGATAGTATATTACTTGAGTGTTTGATTCTTTCCTTAAGAAATAGAACATACCCAAAATAACAGTAAAATTCTTCTAAATATATTTTAGGCTAGGAAAATTCAGAAGGCAATTCAGGATTCAATGATGCTTATAATATTTATTGTGAATGGCTAGAGCCAGTCAAACCGAACGAACTTGAGGGCACCATCCCTAAGACTATCCTCATTTCTGACACCAACTGCAAGATGTATTGGGAGTTTCCAAGCTACTTTAGATTGAATAATTTGCTGGAGGGATTGACAGTACTCCCTGGAAGTTTTTGTACTCAGGCTTACTGTTTATTACAGGGAAAGAATACAAATTAAAATCAGCTAAAGGAAGAGAACCAGAAGGAGGTGTAGGAGGGTTCTAACTCTGAAGCTTCCAGTTGAGAGCACAAACATTACCCTGCATGGCCATGTAACAGTGTGTATGGAATCACGGCAGTTAGGGAAGCTTGCCCAAGCTTCTGCATCTGGTGTTTCTATTAAGGCTTCACTACATAGGTATCCTTGACTGAACACCTATGCGCTTTAACTCATTCTCCAGGTCAGTGAGACCAGGTGATCCAATGTCCCCACCTAAGTCACATTTTTGGTCTTAGGACATAGACAGGCCCCATTCTAAGATGACTGGGCATGTCTGGCTCCACCCTAAAATCCAACTGGCCAGCCTCAGCCTAAGCAAAGACACTTTGAACAGGTATGATATATTACTACCCACCGGGAACACAGGGCGAAGGCCAGATTTTTCTTTGAACAAGGCTCAATCCCGTACTACACAATAAATTTTAATGATCATTTTACATCTAAGTGTGGAGTTCAAGAAATGTGAGTTAAGCTGATTATAAGATCTCCAGTTTTAACCATGTGATTATTGTTTTAAATAGAGAGTATAATTATCTAATAAATATTATATTCCCTACATGTCACTAAATAACTATGCAGTTTGAGTTGTAATCTTTTCATACATGGAACTTATGAAAGCATTTTCATCTCAAGTCATTTTATTTTATAGTCAATTTTGTTTATGGATCCATGTGTACCCTGAGCTATTTTCTGTTTCATTAGGAAAGCTTTCAGCATACCCCACACCACTTTCTTCCATCTCCCCAAACACAAATATAATGTTACTAATTCTTGATTCTCCCTCTTTGCAGCCCAGTGACTTTTCAGTTAATTTATTCAGTTCAGTCTCATTTCAGTTCAAAACTACCCCTGAGAAGTTAATTTAATCTGATGGCAAATGAGTTAATGTCCATCAAATGGAACTGAGTTGAATATTTTAGGAATCTTGGTTACTGAGTCTGATCAGTTCTAACACATGATTACTAATATTCTCAATTTTAAAACGTATGCAAAAGGTTTTACATTTTCAAAACCAATAAGATTATATGGTGCCACTATGAAATAAATAAAATACAAGGCACTCTTATTTTATAAGCAATTGCTGTATAAACAAAACTGAATATTATTACTCTTCTAAGAGAACTTTCATTTAGAATATACTTGTCCAGATGGGGAACACTCATTAGCAGAGGACTCAGTAATAGAGAAGAGTAAGCTGCCAATCAAACAAATTACCTTTAATGACAATGGTCATTAGAAAGGAAATACTTTAGACGAACAAATGACTGCAGAATGATGGGGCCAGAGCCTAGTTTCCAATGGATGTGGTGGAAACACATCCCAGTGTCTGTGGACGGCAGGGACTCTCTGCTTCTGTGTCAGAACTTTGTACTGAACCACAGTAATATTTTTCTCTAAGATGTACTTTCTAAGTACATATCAATTTGTTGTTTTTTTATTATTATTAGTTGTCAATTTGTATTGTGTTTCTTAATATGCTCACCTAAAATGCTTTCTTATCTACCATGAAGGAGCCAACATAGGAACCACAGCTTTCAGAAATGTTGAGTACAAATAACTGAGAACTCTTTTTATTGGAAAATGGTTAGCACCCAAATAGCTGAACTATAAGTAGTCCCACTTAATGAGAAGTGAGATGTTATGTGTTGGAATTCATTGTATGCCATGTATTATGCAGAGACTGTTTGATTTATTCCTCCTGACTATCCTGGACAGTGAATATTATTGTGTCTATTGTTTTTTTGTTTTTGTATGTGTGTGTATTTTTTTTTCTTCAGATGAGGACATGATGTGTATAAGGGTTGAAGAACCTGCCTCAGGTTAAGCTGATAACATAGGAAGTAAATAATTTAATCCCCACCTTATATCAGTCCAAAAATGGTGTTCTTCCCCATGCTATTATCTTCACTATTGCAGAATCATAGGATCAAGTAGTGCTAATAGCTTTACAGTTGGATTTAATTATTTTGATGGTTTTCCTTCATGCTAAGAAGAATAAAAGCTTTCAGGGAATAAGATGATCATCCTGGCCTCAAACCTCAGATTTGCCACACACTAGCTATTTAATCTTGTACACATTACTTGACTCTGCAAAACAGATTTACTCTTAAGTGGATTAGGTATACAGAATCAATTTTGCATGTTTACTATATGGATTAAGTAAAAAAAAAGTATACAACGTACTTAGCATAGTACCTGATATTAAGGTGTAGACAGCTTAACAGCTTGTCAGGGTATAAAATATAAGAGATGCCTTCAATGGATTTGATCATAATTATGATGCTAAGAAATTATATTTTCTATAAAACTCCTTAAATATAACTGCTTTTTTTTTTCTTTTAGCACTGGAAATTTAACCCAGGGCTTTATATATGCTAGACAAGCACTCAAGCATTCTACCATTGAACTACATTCCTAGCTCTTCTACCTATTTTAATAAGGCTGAAATGTAAATTGAGAGTTTAAATTATACCAACTATTAAAACATCCAGCTCTCAGACATTGAACATGGAAGATACAGTTGACTAAAAGTCTGAGCTTAAATTCTGCAAGGTCTAGTTACATTTAATGGAAATTCTGAACTCAAGGAGTGCATGGTCTGGTTCCATATAGGAGGCCTCTGACTACTTATGTGAGTTACATTAGTGACTACCTAACACTATTTGTTATTACATTTAAAAGTAGCTAATATTTATTGAAGGCTAACCATAGTATTAGCAGAGTCTTTTAAGATTTTTATGTGTATTAGTTCAGAAAATTAACCCAACTTCCTTATAAAGTAAGTTCAATTTTTCTTAGCTTTTCAGATAAAGAAACAGGCACAGAAAGTTAAAAGTGGTCTCACCAAGAATCTACAATGTCAAAAACCTAAAAAAGGAGGTTTCTTGGATCTCAGACTGGCACTGAACATATGAAATTTCAAATACAATACAAATGAGATTAAAAATCTACATCTGCTTTTATGTTTAATTCCATTTCTTACAAAGGGCCATCTCCCCATCTCTAAAATTTATTATGAAAATTTCTATAGAGAAAAGTTGATATGATGGTGCAATAAGCTTGTATATACTCTCCACATACACTTAGCAATGGTAGTATTAAACCATATGTACTTTCTTCTCTTTCTTTACAACATGTTTAACACATGAGTGGTCTATGGTTTGGATTTTATTTTCTATCATTTAAAACTAAGTTGCAGGCATTCTATTTCAATTCTAAATACTTCTTTATGAATACCTTAAAAGAAGAATTCATTTGGTGCTTTTTGGAAATACTTTGGGTCTGACTTCTATATATCTTTAGTTTTACGTGTGAGTCTAAATCAAGAGATACCCCAGGCTTAAATATCTTAATTAAAAAAATTATACATAGAGTGACCCTGGCTTGCTTTTCTGGAGAAGGTATGTGTGATTCTCTTATCATAATCCAATACTATCAATCTTGTTCAACAAAAAAGATACACAAATCACAGGGTGTCTACATACTGAACTCAAGTACAACTCAAGGCACTTAGGTGATCTGCCAGCCTTATTGCAGGTATGTCTCAGGCCCTGGCTGTCCTCAACCTCAAGTTTCCTCCCTCTACTTTGTTCAATAGTCAACATATTAGTTTTAAAACTCCCATAAACACTAAGCATGCCTCTAAATATTATACAATTTTTTCAGTGTTTACTCATCCCATACACAAATTAAACTTGTGAATTAGACAAGTCAAATTATCCAGAGTAAAAAATTGATTACAAATGAAATACTAGTAAATCTTTCATTGAAAATATTTCTAACAAAAATTCTTTTGAATACTGAAATCTCTATGAGAGGTAACAAAACATTTGGCAGAAAAATAGAGAATGCTTTTTAAGAGGGGGTACAGATGGCTGTATTCAAATTTTGATTTTTTTCCTACTAGCTCTGTGATAGGCGAAAATTCTAATTTTCTACCTCTAAAAGAAGGTGGTTAAGAATCCCATACCCACTCACCACTCCAGCCTGTACACTCACCCATTGTTCACTGTGCACCTAACCATGTTCTCTCTCCCACCTTAAGAACTACTCAGATTCCCAGAGATGTTGCCCATCCACCTACGCATCCATCCATCATCCATCTAAGAGTATTTCTCGTATATCATTATACTAAGAAATACATGAGATAAGACTCTATTGACAGAGCTTGGTGTTGAGTGCTTAAGGAATGTTAGCTCTATGTGTATATAATGTCAAAATGATAGAGAAGTAGTTTAAAAATATTTTGGTCTCTGAATCTATTTATAACTCTAAATTAGATTGAGAATCTCAAAGATCTTTTAAAAAGTGGTAGTATTAATATTTCTCAGAAAAAAATTTGAAAAAATTTTTTTTCAAATAATTTGAAAAATAATTTGAAAAAATTAATATATACATTTATATAAAATAACAAAAATAAGCATATCATATGTGAAAACAAATAACATATGTTAGTAGGAAATAACTATATTTTCCCCAAAGAAAATCAGTGAGAAGAACAGAGGTATTTTACATTTCTGTGTAGCTCTTTAATATCTGGCTATAAGAAAGGCAGCCAGATTCTTATATTTGCTTCTTACCCAGTATGTTGCGATTGTTCTTTTAACTGAAGTATGTGAAGAAAAAAATAACTTTACACAGACATGTAGTTGAAATAAGAAGGAGTATTAGATTTTCCTCCAAATTGTGGACATTCTTCCAGGATATCACACCCCAACTGGACACTTGGTAATTGATTAAAATTTCATTGAATGTACAGTCTGAGACCAAATCAACAAATGTTAATCCCTGTTACACTGCACTAGCTACACTGACATCATAATTTGCCCTTTGAGTAGTGGTATTTCACATTTATAAGACTGTCATTGATCATTGAAAAATACAGGTTAACTGAGTTATATACTTCTACCAATATTAACATGTTTCATTAAAAAATATAAAAGTTTATTTGTTAATATCGCCACATCCTTATCAGAAAAGTCTAAGTTTTGGGAAGCTTTAAACTCATAATGTATGCCATAGGCTTTCCAAAATTCTATTTCTCTTGAAACTTCAATTTTAACTCATTGGTAACAAACACTTTCAGTTGTTTTCTCTGGAAGTGACAAGATCATTCCTTTCATTTTAAAGTAAATGTTTGCCATATACCCAAATATAAATAACTATAGTTTGTCAGTTACTCTTTCAAATAAAAATTGTGTTCAGTAAAAAGTGGAAGTCCTTTAGTTCTCAAACAAGTGGGCACTGGTTTTTCTTGGGACAAGTATTATATTTTCATATGCAACAGAAAAGCTTTGTGTGTACTTGCCATTTTGACACATAAAGTGTTAAAAAGACATGTGCCCTCTTGCTTGCCAGAAAAATAAAAAAAGACTAACAGCAACTGAATTTAACTTTTCACCTAAAACAAAATTACAAAATCTATTCATCAGATTTTTCAAAACACTATACATCAGCCAACACAGAGCAGAGAGCTTGGTCAGGAACAAATGGAGTGATCCCTGTAGCTATCTCCAGTTCACTCACTTGAAAGTGCTGCCAGATCATGGCATAAAGAGAGAGAACTACAGTAAGATTAGGGGACTCTCTTAGCTGAGGAGCTGAGAATCCATATGCCCAAGAGTCCCCAGGACAGAATACTGGAAAAGAGGAAGTTCAAAAAAGAAAATGAGACAGGAAATGTGCGGAAACTCCCTTATGTATTAAGTAGTATGTTCATCAATAATTTATGCATTTATCTATTACTTCTAGTTTTCTCCATTCTTGAGGCTGAGATTTTTAAATACATATTTTAGCAACTTCCTAGAATGACATTAATTTTGCCTGATTTATAATTAAAAAGAATTCTATTACAGATTAAACGATGTTATTGTAAGATCTGACTTGACAAATAAGTGGCTTTTTTGACTTTTTTGTGTAGTCCAGAGTGATTTGATTTATTGTAGCACTGGAGTTTTAACCTCAGTCTTTTCACACCATTTCCAGAAAAGAGATTTTCATGACTTTTAAAATAGTAAATACTGCTTATCATCTTTTATAGTTACCGTGTCTTATCATGATTAAAAATTTCTGTAACTTCAGATTATTAGGATAGTCATCCAAACATTTTATTTACTAGCAAATGAAGGTTTAAGTCAATCCCAAGCAAATCTCTAACACCTGATGGTAGGCAGTTAATGTGCATGACCTCCAACAGTGATTCATTAGTGGATGGACTACCTTTCTACATGAGAGACATGTGCTGGGTGTTTTTTTTTTGTGTGTGTGTGTGTGTGTGTGTGTGTGTGAAACAGGAATCTGTTATGTTCCTGCACTATTCTGGAAAGCTCCTACCTTTACAAAAAAATATTTGGCTGACTCAGAATTAATTCTGTTTACTCTTTCTGGTTGCATACAGATACACACATACTCTCACACACACACACACAAACACACACACAGTCTCTCACACACACCATCTCTCCATATGCAGGAAAAAGTAAGCTTAAAACATTTACATTTGCTGCTTCTAGGCACATGCTTTCTTTATGCTTGTCAGTAAAAACTATACACATAATATTTTTATATGTTTAAACAAATAAAAATGTACATGTGTATATGAAGGATATGTGGACATGTTCATTCAACTTATAATCTCAATAAAAACCACAGCCATCTGCTATCAGAGTTACCCTTTCTATGGCAAAACAACTACTTCCTTGCATATTTTATTTTTAGTTTTTTGTGTGTGTTTTTAATTTTTGTGCCTTTTATTTTTACTTTTTCCTGAAGTTTCATTTTGAACTCAAAGCCTTCTTAGAGTTATTTGCCATTTCAATCTTACATTTTTCTCTTGTTCAGTGATATCTTCCTTCAAACGAGTTCTTTGTCCATTAAGGAAAACACTTGTTATATTTTTAAAAAGTCTTCTGGCTTGGGGGCAATAAAAGAAAATTGTATACCCATTCTGAATGATCTCTGGACGGAGATAGAATCAGATCTTCTTGTAAGAAGGCCTGGTTTCTTTTCTTGTAACTAGGATTAAAAATCAAAATCTTGGCCTTGGGGGAGGATGTGAGTACTGATGCTGTGAGGACAAAACTGCCTTTCCAATGATTTCAATGACAGAAAATTTATTTCTTTTTCACAGTCATGGTTTCACGTTAATTCCTTAAAATTAAATTGGTGTGCCATTTTGTCCTGCTTTTCCAATAGCATGTTATTTTATTTTACCATTAAAACTGTAACCATTACAAATATATAAACTATAATTTGAAAAGTACATGAAAACAGAATAAAATCAAATTGTTAAAGCATGAGTTTTGTAGTTTCATTTGTAAGTAGGAGTTCACCTCCAGTGCTATGTTTTCCTGTGTGAAGTATGTAGAAAGGATGAAATTCACAGAGAGCTCATTTAATCATTCCAGACATTTGCAAGTAAATATTTCATCATTCTATTATTATTTTTATTTATTTACCAAGAGCTACATTTCTAGTGACATTTTATGGAACTCAGAACTGAATGAGGAATGATAATTAGGAAACAAAGTTTCTGTCATCTATGTGACAAGTTTTAGCTAGAGCTAATTTCTCATTCATTCTACTTTATAGGGTATAATTTATATAGAATAAAAAGAATACACTTGTAGTATATAATTGAAAAAAAATCTGACAAATAAAAAACCCATAAAATGACAACCCCAATCATGAAAACCTATCCACTATTATAAAGTAAATGTCACAGGGGATCACAAGTTCCTTTAGGAACATTTTTAACTCCATTGTCATATATATGCATTTACATGATTGTTCCAATTACTGGTCTTTTCATCAGTTGAAAAGAAATAGTTCATTTTCTTCATATATTGGAATTCCAAAGCACCAAGTGATGTTATGTGCAGCCTCAGTTTATAGTCCAAATATATAATTCTAGGTTTTTTGCTTATTTATTCTTGGCCAGTAATAGTGTAATATCTGTAATAGCCACAATCCAAAAATAATTCATAATATAGCCTCTGTGCCATTTGCATACTATCACAACTGCATTTAGTTAGAATAACAGTTATCTATAAAGAGCTGTTTTGTGTAGAATTTTTCTTAATGAGAATTATTTTTCCCTATACAGAACTGCTGTTAACTCACAAGAAAACATTAATTTTTATAGTTCTAACTTGGTGATTATATTCTTCTATTTGACACTATATTTTTTGAGCCTATGTTTCAAAAATCATCAGTAGTGTCTACCTAAAAACTAAATAGAGGCTGAGGACTACCCCTATTCCTGGAAAATAATTCTTCTTCTTAATTTTTTAAATTCTATTTTTGCCAGAAAAATATCTCACCACTTTTTGTAATAATTACTCTAATGTTTTTTAAAAGCCAGTAATATGGATACCAGAAAAATATAGAAATTTACCAGATTCGGGTATAAGTGTTGAAATTTATTATTGTGCATAAATTGGCTAGGAACATGAACCTAGTCCTGATCTCATCACTAAAGCCTTAAAAGTCACCTCAGGTCTTTGGTCCTCAGGTTCCTCACCCTAGTAAAATAAACAAATAATCCATTATTAGTAAACATATTATTTTTCTATTCAGTGATTGTTTTACAAATAACACAAACTATTTGAGAAACTTGACTTTCTCATGCAAGTTCAATAGAGTTAAGGCTCCATTAAGTTAATAACAGAATGAACGTTTGAATGTAACTACAACAGATTCTCTTCCAACTTATCATTAGCTGAAATAATGAAATTGAGGGTGTAATGCTCTTCTAGAACCATTCTTTTTCAAGATCTCATACTCTAAATCTTCACATCTTTTATTAGTCCTAAAATTTTCTAAGGGCTAAGTTCCTGGGTCCCTACCTCCTTTATCTAAATATTATAATACCCTGGCAACTCACTACCTATATATAATCATGTGATGGTTTTTAGAACTTTTAACTGAAGTACTCTAGCTAATCTTCACAGCCACCTTAAAATGAATAGTATTCATTCATTTTAATGATTAGGATAATGGGTTAGGAAAGGGTAAGTAATTGCCTCAAATACTACAGATAGTTAACAGCAGCGCAGAAAATAAATCTTACAAGAAGATTGAAATGTTAGATTTGCAAATTTGCATTAGCCCAGTATAAACTTAAAACAAGTTAAAATAAAAGAATACTTCATAAACACAGAATTTAGAACTACTAAATAGACTACTCAAATTGCCCTGGCCTCACTGTAGTAATAAAGCTGATATATTTTCAACGAGACAGTTCAGCACACATTTCCAAGTTCATGGTTCAAGAACTGGCTGGATCAAAGAGTAGAGTAGCTTTGCTCTTCTGTCTGGCTACTACCAGATCTGTTCCTGATGACATTGTGGTAGAAGTTTGATTTCCATGACAATATTGTTTTGGTTTGCTCTACCCACAGCATGGAAGTACAAAGCAGGGAGTTAGGCCAGAATCAGCTTGTGGAAAATTTCCAATAGCGAAGATGAAAATAATACTTAAAACCTGAGAAACACATCTTTGACCAATCTATTTGATTCTGATTCAGAAAATGACCTAATCAACACTATTTTTATTAATAATTTCTACCTCAACTTTTTGTGTTCTATTTGTAGAACTAATTACAGTGCCTATTTGTAGTCTAATTATAAACCTATAGTAGAAAGGTAAAACAAACAGCACAGCTCTTGTGGTTTTTCTTTGTTCCAGAAGAACATGATGTCATTCCATCCAACAAAAATACCAGCATCTTATAAATGTAAAAAAGAAAATTTCAGAATCTGTTAGTCAATGAGGTGGAGGCACTTTTCAAATAAGAATATTGTGCCTGTCCAAAGTTCTTTTTTTTTTTTTACCAGAACTTAATAACAAGCTATGCTTACCTTCTAAATACATACTCAAATCAATTTCAAATTGTATTTTAATTAATTTGGTTAAAAAGTATGCTGGTAATAAGAACCTTTAAAAATTTTAGGTATGTATCCTCAGGTTAAAAAAAATAAGTGGTTAATATAAAAGATCCTAAATGAGAAAATGATTAATAAATGATTAATGATACAATTATTTAAATAATGTTAAGCAGAGTAAAAGTATATGATAGACTTTTGTATTTATGGAAGGGGAGGGAATTCAGCAATTCTCACTTAAGGTTCTTCTAAGTGAGACATACATATATATCTCCAAATGCATCAACACTGCCTTTGTAGTATGCATGTCAGTATCAGTTAATTAAAGAAACACATCCACCTAATGTTATACAAGTCTATAAGTGCCACATATATTGATGGTTACACATAGCATGTACCCATAAGTGTGCATATGTATACTTTTAAAGTTTAAAGCACAAAAGATCAACAAATATGGTTATGTATATATATTTTCAGATGTATGAAAGACATGAAATAAAGCAAAAATTGAAAACAAACATGACAGAAAATTTGTAAATGTATTCACATAAAAAGAGCAGACTCCAGAAAAACAATCATTTCAGTTATAAATGGGCAGATAATTAATGGATAGTCCATCATGACAAAAATACCAGTATCTTATAAATGTAAGGAAGAAAACTTCAGAATCTGTTAGTCAATGAGTTAGAGGCACTTTTCAAAAAAGACAGTATTTTTTAGAAATATCTAATCATAGTTTTTAGTAAAGGTTCAAGAACTATTATCTACTATCAAAGGGAGTTAAGTCAGAAATATGTTTTGAATTTTTTAGGCAAAATGTGATAAAAGCTTTAAAAACATATCTGGCCCTTGATCAAATATTTTTTTTTCTTATTTTATCATTAACAAATAAACAGAAAAGTATTCATAATCCATTAGGATGTTAATCAGATATATCATTTATAATGTGAAAGTTTAGAATCCATATACATATTTAAAGATCAGTGATTTATTAAATAAATATTGAAATATTACTATCATAAAATACAATGCAGCTATTTAAAATATCATAATATATAAGGTCACTTAAGATACAAGGAGAAACTCCCAGAATAGACAAATCTTTAAATATAGAAAATAGGCTTGTCTTTGCCTAAGCCTCGGAGACATGGGGAGGAAATAGTGACTACTAATGGCCAATATCATTTGCTTATTTGTTTGTAGGGGAAAAAAATTAAAATATTCTACAATTAATTGTAGTGATGGTCTCACTACTCTGTAAATATCCTAAATAACACTAAATTATGTACTTTAGATATATGAATTATATGGTAGGTAGAACCGTATGTCAACAAAACTGTTTTATTTTATTTTTTTTAATTTGTTTTCCTTAGTTACACATGACAGTACAATGATCTTGACATATCATACATTTGAATCAGATGGGATATAATTTCTTATTCTTCTGAGTATACAGGTTGCAGAATCACAAAAAACATGTTTTTTAAATGAACACCACAAGACAAAAGACAATTGAGAAACAAGAAGTTATTTGCAACATATATCATAAATAAAGGACGAATATCTTTAATATTTAGAGATTTGTTCAAATTTCAGGAAAAAACTATGAGCCAAAGATATGCATAGATAATTTACATAAAAGATGTACAAATTAAACTTATGTAAAGATATTTAACTCATTCACAGAGAAATGCAAATTAAAGCTACATTGAAGATCAAATTTCACAGAAATACCTACACACACACACACCATTAAATGCGTGTATAAGCTGTTAAAAGATGTTCTATCAATAATACTTGCCAATATTTATTCCCTGCTTTTTATCACTGTATTTTGTGTCCAGGATATGATGAAAAAGCACAATTTTTATAATTTTTATGTGAATCTAAAATTATTTCAAAATGAATTATTTTTAAGGTAAAAATAACCTTTAATTTAAAAGGATAGATAAAAGGGCATGCAGGTAGGATACCAATATTTGTAAAGCATGGACTTGAAGTGAAATAAAAAGGAGAGAATAAAACTTTATATTCCTGACTTGGAAATGATTTATATCTGTGTGTGTATGTGCCCTGGGTATTTCTATATTTTCAATTTTTTTTACTTGAAACCTATGAAAAACTTTTGCTTCAACTTATAACTTTTCATCTCTGTTATGAATCACTTCATATTCTGGTTAATCTGATCAGCATAAATAACTTAATTACATAATATGAGTTCTGTAATGCCTTTTGGGACTTTAGACACATACCTCAGTCCAATTCTTCTTCATAATCAAGTATAATTTGGTTTCTAAGAAATTCTCCAGACCTTCCTGAAGTATTTTTGCCTTTTCTTCTAAGCCTAATTTGAGCACATTATTAAGTAAATATTTCTAGGGGTTTGGTTTAAGATTGGTACAGAATGTCAGTGAAATGTTAACATAAGAGATTATTCAAAGAAAGAGAGATATTATAAAGTCATAAATCAGGTAATGAAATAGTAGCTTAAATTTCTTATAGAAACTAAAATAAATTGTTTAGAAATGTATTTAATTTACAAAAAATGCAAGGATAAATAAAATGATGATAATAAGCAACATAATTGATGATACCATCACAATCACTAGCACAACATGTTCAGAGTAAAATACTATTCTATGACTTATGATGAAGATAATATACATTTTATTTTTATTTCAAAAAGGATTTTATACATAACAATAAACATCTTAGCTCTAAACTTTTAACAAACTGATGACTGTTTCAAGATAACTCGAGATCTTTGGGGAGATCATAAATAGAAATCACATGTCATTAATATAACACTTCCAACTTCATCTGTTTATGTTTACTCAGAATAAATTGTGGAATCATATTCAGTCTTATTATATGGAACTTCCTTAAATTTCTTAGGAAAAGGAAATTATTTTAAGGTTACTTTTGATCAATTATGAAATTTAATCTCAAATTCTGCCTAAAATTATTTTTCTAACTTTTCCTTTAATGGAGCCACATTGCTTTACCAGTTACTCTGTCTTTGGTAAGCCTTATAATTCAATACCATCAGCAGAGCTGTCTCAGCAAGGGAAGCATTCATAAAAAAGTGATTGATATTTAATTAGAGAATGAGCTCAGGGCTATGTGGCTTTGTCAGAATAGATCCAGTATGATGGTCTGGTCAGTGAAGCCTTCAGAGTGACCTCATAGATCATTTTTTTAAAGCATCTCAACAGTAGATACATGATTATAGATAAAGGATAATGGATAAGCCCAACAAAACAATTACTTTCTTTCTCTTCTGTTTCCACATAATAGTTCAGGAGCAGGATACAGGTATTTGGAAGAGAAACCTGACCACATATAAAGCATTTGATCTATACAGTCATGCATCATATATCAATAGGTATATGTCCTGAGAAAAGTTTCATTAAGAGATTTTGTTGTGAAAACATTCTAAAGTGTTGGTCACAAACTAAGTCATTGTGATGTTACTGGGTGATTGAATCTTATACACCACTGTTGTATATGTGATCAGTCATTGGTCAAAACATGGTAATGCCACACAACTATATTAGTTGTTATCTTCATGATTTATGGTACATAGCTTAAAGAGTAGGATTATCAGTAGGAAAGGGAAGGAGTCGAGAATGGCCCCAGATTTCTGGCATAAATGACAGGTGTGCTACCAATACTTCTTTCTGAGGCAGGACAAGCTGCAGAAGAAATAATTTTAGGTCTTGGAAATCTTGAGAGTAAAGAGGGAAGGAAGGTAAGCAATCAATGAAGAATTTTGTATGGGTCACATTCAGTTTTATATAGTGATATAGTAAAGTGAGAGAGTGACATCCTTACAAAAAAAAAAAAAGTTTTGCAATTAAAAAGTGGACCTAGATCTCAGATGAGAGACAAAAGTTGAAAACACAATTATGAGAGCCAGTTTGGAACCCCATGAAAGCTAGTAGCATCATCAAAATGTTTCTGAATATTTACCCAGGTGGTTGTTAGAGTGTGTGTGTATATACACATATACATGTATAAACAAATGCATATATAAATATATATGTACATATATGTATATACATATATGTGTGTGTGTATATATAGTGTGTGTATTTATACATTTATACACACATATATACACACACATGTATTTTTAATTTATACACACATATATATGGTTGCATAAGTCACTGAAACCACAAATTTTTAGGCTGAATGTTTTCTATACAAATGTTTCATAACAATTTTTCTTCATAATTATTAAATTATATTTTAATCTATATCAAAAGTTTAAAAAATTCCCAGGTCAATATGTTTATTAACAAAAATAACTGTGCAGTTTATCCCTCTCTTGGGCACTAATAGTAACTATTGTGCACTAAAATATTCAGGCTCCTAAAAACTCTTTAATTAAAATATAACTTAACTTTGTTTAAACCAGTGTTTACCAAATTTATTCCACTACAATGCCCATTTGTGAAAAATAAGTATTTGTAGTCTTAATATTCATAGAACATATTTTGAAAAAATACTAACATGTAATTTTCTTATTGCTTCCTGTTTTGCTGCTTATTTTTTCATATGATAACTGGAAGAAATAATGGAATAATGGGGACCACTTTTATCATGAAAATAAATTCACTTTTATTACTTAAGCCAAAACTTTTGTGTTTTTCTGATAGGAATAAACAAAGTCTCCATACAGATCTTCCTGTCAATAAATTCAGATTCATAACACTGCCTTATTTTTAATATTGTTCCCATATTAGTAAGCCTGCATTAGTTTTCTAGAATCCCTTCTGGCTCTAAAATTATGCAACCCTGTGCAAAATATATTCACCATTTTCCTTTTTTAAATTTTCCTCATTTCCAAAATCTTTCAATACTAATAACATACAAGTGAGTATGACCTTATTGGAAAGCAAAAAAGCTGGAGCTATAAAATAAAGATGTTTTGGAATTGACCCAAGCCTGGTAATATTCCTAAAGCCATCCAAGTAAGGCCCAAGAGAAAGAACTTAGCATAAATTGAATTTATATTTAAAAGTCCTAATTAGACCCGTTAAAGTTATTATCATTAGGTTTTCTATTGTCCCTGGCTCCTAAACTAGTCCTTCTCAATGAGTACAAAAAATGAGAAACAATATCGAATCATAACATTTTCAAGTTGAAAGATACCTTAAAGATTAGCTATTTCAACCTCTTCAATTTATGGATGAGGCTAAGCTGTTGGTATAGAAGCAGTTTTCAAAACTGAAATTGTTATCAACATTTAGAATATATTGTTTGAATCAAAAGTTTTTGAAATGTGGTAAAGTAATACCTCTAAATATACAAAATCAGTTATAGAAAATAAAAAGAAAAATACAGACCTACTAAATTGATGGGATTTGAAGCATGAACCTGAGATTATTTTTTGACAATACTGTATCATTCATTCATTAAATATATTTTCCACATAGAAAGCAAAATTTTACTGGGAAATGACTTTAAATGCAGAAATTATTAAACCATGCAGGGATTTTGCATCATCTATGTTATCAGAAATTTTATTTTATTAGAGAGCAAATTGACCTTTTGCCTACAAAAGATTTGCTAGTTTTTCAGGTCCAAATTGAACTCCAGAAAAGGAAACACACAAATGGAAAATTGTATTGCTCAGTCTAAATAAAGCAGGAATCAGCTAGATCAATGTTGATTCAAAGAGGAAACTAAGTCAAAAAGAACCTGGTGGATATTGGATGAGACATAGGAAGGGTTTAATTGAGAATTATCATCATGCTGGTACAGAGGTGAACTGAGCAAGATTTCCTCAAAAGCCTAAAAAATTCACTCACAGTGTTGGTGGAAGTGGGAAAAATCATATGGACTCAATCTCTTCTCAAAAAAAAAAAAAAAAAAAAAAAACCTGAGCAAACTGAGAGCCAATGAGGAAAAGTGACTTACTTAGGGTTTATATTGGTCAGAGGTAAGTTGACACAAAGGGTCAGTTCTCCTAGGTTCTAATGAAGTACTCTGACTTCCCCACGCAGTGGCAACCAGAAGTCACAAGTGTCTGCAGGTTGTGGTGCATTTGGAGAATTCAGGGGTAGAGTAACAGGACAGGAACCATCTGGGACACAACATGAAAAGTGCCCCCAGGCTCAGAGTCTGTTGTTACTTTACACCAGATGCTCAGAGGCTAGTTCCTGGTGGTCTTTGGGCTCTGATAATTAAAGTCATTTCTTTCAGTAACCTGATCTTCCCTCACAAGATCCCCCTCAGCTCATTCCATGCTTCCCAATCCAACCTCCTCTTTGCCTTTTTGAAATGATGCCTTCTTTTACACAGAACAAGTTGAAGACAAAAGAATTCCAGGAAAAAAAATTAATATGTGATTGCCTTTTAGTCCTGGAAGTCTCTAAGGCCCTTTTCAAAGTCAGAAACATTTGAATTTTCTCTCACTGATAGGGCATGATTAATCTTCTCTGAGAATGATCATACACTATCACAATTTCCTCTATCTACTAACCATTGGTCCTAAATTTCCTTTATAGAACTATTTGATCATTACTTCTAACTGCAAATCTCTGAATCATATTACTTTTTATGCCTAATCCATTTTTCTGAAGGTTGAGACAAAATTACTTTGAGTTCTGGGGTAGAGTTTCAGGCTCTAGAATGCACCAGATGCAATCTAAAAATCAAGGATGGAACCAGTAAGTCAATGAGAGTGCTAAGTGAGCTGTAGTCTTTGTCCAGTTTTATAAGACAGCTGAGAAACAGGCAAATGATAAAGCCAGGAGCCAGGAACAGATCAAGAAGTAGTTTTAAATAATATTAATTTGAAGATGATAGAAAGAAAGGTTAAGTTTCCATTTCTGCAGAATTAGTACCTTCGTTTACCAGCATTCCCACTTTTCTTTGTCTTTTCAAATGCTCTTAAAAAATGTGGTTCATAGAGAAGGTTAAACCAACCCACCAAATCAAAACAGTGTTCTCCCCACTTCAGCTGCCTCACTCTCCTTTCTCATCAGGGCAGTAATGCTGTTGCTTGTCCTTTCTGGACAGCCACCAAGGGAGGAGCACTTGGCTCCTCTTGGACTTGGGGATTCTATGCTTCCATTATTGGTTTTATTGTCTATAGACCCTTTCTTTTCACCATTCTCTCAAACCAATTAGCAAATGCCCTTCTTTTCTGGTGTCCAGTTGCCAGCAGGTGTATTCCTGGAGCGAAATAGGAGAAATAATCCTTGTCCAGCTAGTTTGCAACACTCTCAGATGCCTGGGGACAAGGAAGATTAGTAGTCAAGTATGTGCAGTTCACCCTACTACAAAACATTATCATTCTCCACTGGAAAGTCCTCCCCACTCTCTTTCTGTCCACAATATCCATTGTGGATATAACTGTGAAACAGCCTTCATAGAAATGCCTTTGAGCCTTTGTGTTTTAACTATTTTGCGCTCTGATGCCAACTCTAGTGTGTACATGCACTGTTCTTATTAAACATTTTTATAAATTGACTCACATAGGTCATCCTATCAAGATACTTTATCATCTCCTATACCAAATCTGCTAAGGAAATGTTTGATTATAAAACTTTTAATAATAGAATTAATGATATGACTGAATCAAAATGGATAATTGTTATATTTGCTTATTCGATTTACATTTAAAATTGGCCAGGAACAGAACTATTCTTGGAATCTCTGTTAGTTCTAAATTGTGGTGCTACTGTCCAGCCCCATTGAATTCTTTCATTTTCCATCACACTCTTCTAGAAGATGACCTCTTTTTCTCTCTACAGTATCGATCTAGAAAATCAATTTTACATCCTAGGAAGAGCATTAAATAGAACTTTCTTCAATTGTTCTTATGCTAAAACTCACTATCTTTTTTGCCCATACTTTCCCATTACATGTTTTTGTATAAAAGGTCTTGTCATTCAGCACTAGCTGGCCTATGGACTATATTTAGTGAAAACTATAAACCAGTTTGGGAATAATGTTAATGAACTTTAGGAAGAGAGAATGAGTAGATAAGCAAGAAACTAGGATTAGTTCTGGATAAGCGATCATGAAAATAAAGTTTTCTCCTTCATAAAATACAGACCCTTTCAAAAGCCTCAACCAGCACTACTAAAAGACTTTTCTGCACTGGAGAGAAGTTCATTGCCTTGAGAACTCTGCTTAGATTCTCAGTGGGGCAGAGGAAATTCATAATGGAATGCCATTTGTTGGTCCTATACTCTCATGATCTTCTAATAAGTGTTGCAGCTTGATTTAAATATGAGTTAATGACAATTCATGCTGGCACCATAACACAAAGAACATTGTCTACTTATCAAGTTATATTATTATCTATTATATTATTGCATTATAATAGCAGTATTCAAAAGGTCTACAGGTTTCCAAAAGCCAATGAAACTTCAGCATTATTTCTTACAAAAAAAGTTTCAAATATAGCATAAATAGTATAGATTATGGCAGATAAAAATGAGTAGTAGAACTGTAACATAAGTACTACATGTGTAAAAAAATGAATTACGTTATACAAGTTAAATAATAACTCACTTTCCCCAACTGGCCAAAACAGATATTTACTTTAAGAATTGCAGTTCTTTTCACTGATTTTTATTAAAAATAGTATTATTAGTTAGAAATAAAATTTGTAAAGAAAAGAGTATTTTTATGAAGGAATGTTTGACTTTGGTATTTCTACTTCAGAAGTAACCTATACAGAGAAGTTATGAGGATATAACTCTATACTTTCTTCAAGTAAATAGTAACTTTGTATGTGATCAAAGGATACTGTTTAGAGATACTATATTCAACAGTATATTACCCCTCATTTCCATAGTGCTTCATATACAAGGGACACATTTTAAAATTTAAAGTAATAAGTATTGGAAATACTGAGGATTTATGATCATGATTTGTGGTTATTGAAAACACACATAAAAAATTGAAATATTGGGTAAAGGCACATAAAGACTTTAAAAATATGGTCATTTAGTTAAATAATTTATTCATTTGAATTAAAATTTCAATCAATATAAATTGCACTTGTGGAATTGCTATGAAAACTTAGCAAGACCCAATAGACCTGGGCTTGATAGTGATATGATTTTTCCAGAAGCAACTGTGACCAGGTAATTATGGTTTATTATAATTTATAAACTCACTTTACAAAGGTGATTCTTGGCATTTATACAATAGATACTTTTGTGTATTGAAAATTATGCCCTGATCCACCTTTCATAGGCCAAACTCAGAATCTTATGCCAGAATTGAAAGTGACTTAGAGCTACCCATGGAGGTTTGGGCAAAGGCAAGGAGGTCAGCCTTCATGATGTGGCTCTGACATTTGTAGATGACTCTTTGTAGCAGCATCAGCTGAATCAAAAAACAAAATACTTTCTGACCATTCTTGCACAATGTGTACACAGTCTTTTCTGTCTTCTTTTCTCCTTTCCAAGTTGTTGGGTCCAATGAAGATTCCTAGGACTATAGGGAACCTCGAATGATTAGTTCACCTATTATCAGAATCCAATGCATGTCCCTTGATTCAATTCAGTCATGTTTTCCTCTCATACTCTTTCTCTGTCCATAGTCCAATTCAATTTTTGAGAACAGCAATAAGAACAGTAACCTGCAGGGCTGCTGTGGAAGTCAGCTAGAGAGTCTCCTCACTCATGAGGTCATATACAAGCATGGGATACCAACCCTACTCCACTTTTCCCTTATTCATGTTCCAGAAAATTACAGGAATCTATTCTAGGAAATTTAAAAACTTCAAGCCACCCAACATTTAGATCAAGTCCCTGTGAAATAAATCAGAAAGAGGCAATGTTGTTGTGAACGAAGTAGGCTCATGGTTTGACTTTTCTAGTTTCCAGGAGAACACTAGATGGATTGCATGCTGAAATTGATTCTCCTGATGACTCTGAAGTTTGCAAACACACACCTACTGAAACACCTGAACCCAAGGAGGCAGTGCTATTAGGAGTCTTTAACACTACAGCAATAATTGTGAGCTTTCCCAAAATGGAACATCACATTTACTCCATAAGAAAATATTGATTCTATTTTTTCAGATATTTTATTTTGCAAACATATTTTAGAAATGTATTATATATTAAAATATAGGCTCTATTCTGCAAAATATGTTGCCAGTTATAAATCTATAAGCCTTCCTTAAAGCTCTTAAATAATTTCATAATTCTTTTTTTAAAAATTAACCAAAAAATATCCTTTATGTATTGCTTTGTCCTTGAAAGAAATGATATTTGAGTAGAGTTTTCATTACAATCTAACTGAAACTAACCTCAGTAAAATGCATTAAAACATAGACAGTGTGTTCACAAGGTATCTTTAAAGATGAATTACAAACCACACTTCCTAAACAAAATTTTGATCAGTTCTTGCCCTTGTGAAAAATATCTGGGTCAATCATTTTAAAGAATCTTCCATAATTTCCAAGCTTTCAATTAAGCAACAAAGTCATAATTTCTTCCAGTCTTCATAAGAAATTTATTAAAAGAAAATAAGTCTTTTATTTATAGATTTTTGTAATGATTTTCTACCTAGAAATTCATTTTCTTCATATAATTGTTGAAGGGGAAATTTTTCATTGGTTTTTCCCTGTATTTGAATATTTTTCCTGTGTTTGTATATTTTTTAAAACTTATTAAAAAATATATAGCCAAAGAATATCTTTGTCTCTAGAATAAATTAGTAAGAAACATTTAAGATGAGTATCACCTGAGACAGCAGACGAAGTAGGTGGGGTCTATCACAAAGTGTCTCCCCTATAAATGTCTCTGGTTCCCTACTCTCCATTGGAACAAAAGTAAATCAAGGAGCTACTGAAGTGGGGTAAACCTTCAGTAGGATGTCACAATGGGCAGTAGAAAGAATACAGCCAAGCATTGCACCATCTCCTGCTGCTATTTAAGTAATCTGTAGTTTTGTAAAAGTTAACATTAAAAATTAGAGAACTTAACACATCTAATAAATTTCAATCTCATTGTTTCTGACACGTTACGTATCTATAGAAAAGATAGAGTGTACCAAGATAGACCTAACTTTTACAAACATTACTTCAATGTAGATGCACAGGTACATCCATTACTATATTTACATGGCTATATTACATCTATTATTATAATTACTAATCTCATTTTTAGGTGGATGACATTGAAGGTCAGAGACACCAACGCATGTTCCAAAATTCATGAGCAATAAAGTGACAGACCAAAAAGTCACCCAAGGCTTCTGACTACAGGTCTAGATTTATTCTTACCATATCATCACTGCAGAAGCCCTTCAAAATGATCTAAAATAATCAAATATCCTGTTGGAATTTGCCAATAAATCTATTACTAGATTATCAACTCTTTATTCCATGCATGGAATACATGGATATAAAATACTTGTTCAGGTAGAAAGAAAAAAAGAAAGAAAATAATTTCTGATCAGTCATTACATACTAGATGTTAAATTTTTGACTTTCACATGTTTCCTAACAAATGCATTAAACTTTACTACTGCCTGGAATTAGTACAAGTTTTATTTCTAAAGAAAAATAGACATAATTATGTTATCCCCTTGCTTTTGCAATTATTGTTTGGATATTATTTCTTTCATTGGGATTAGCTCTGATTTCTCAGCCTCCATTTTGTGCCAACTTGAATTTTTCATGAAGAAAATCTAACCTACAGATTGTTTTCAAACATAATGACATTTTTTATGAATACTAAATTTAACAACTCACGAAGTTGACATAATGTTATGCTTTGTAGACATTTAATAAAATAGTTCTTCATCTAGATGTTGCCATTTTCTTTTCAGTGATCCCAGGAAATGATTTTTTTTTCTGGTCTCAAACTTTTTCTTTCTTTTGCATGCACTAAAAATTCTGTAGTTTCTCCCTAAACTTCTTCTCTAGTGCCTGATAAATAAAGTGGTCTGGGCACAGTGCCAGGCACTTTACAGATCTTGTCTCATAAGATTATCTGCCCAGTTAAAAAAGAAGCATGCTGAGCTAGAGATAATAGGTTACCATAGAAAAACCTCAGAATATCTATAAATAAGGAGTATGATCTCCTAGGGAATTCCTAACACACTAGCAATTTCAGTGTTCTTCTGTTTGAATAATAAATGAGTCCAAGGGGAGAAATTGTAGCAAAAATAAATAATAGATTAAAAAAGAACACATAGATAAATCCCTCCCTTTAAAGATGTTACAAAAAAAATCTTAATTGAGTATGGACTTGACTTGATAAAAATGTCCAGATATCAGTTAATTAGTTGAGACAAATATCCCTTGCTAATGTAAGACATTAACAATACCTAAGCTGAGTGCAGGATATGCTAGAACTCTGCACTACCTTTGAACTTTTACGTAAACCTGAAACTATTCTAAAATAAAAGGTTTACTTTTAAAATGCAATTACAATGAAAGTATTTAAAACAGAAAACAAGTCACTAATAACTTACCTTATCCCCTTTCCCAATGAGAGTATCACTAACAGCGTGGAGCAAGTAGAAGCCAGAACGTCAGATAATGAAGACAAAATATATCATCTTGAAAAGAGTCTAGCCAACTCAGGAAGGCTGGTAAAAAATCACAAGAAAAACATCCAAGAGATTTGGGATAACATAAAAAAACCTATCTTAAGAATCATCGGGATAGAGGAAGGTATAGAGGTTCAAACCAAGGGAATGAACAACCTGTTGAATGAAACAATTATAGAAAACTTTCCAGATATAAAAAAGGAAATGGATGTACAAATTGTAGATGCATACAGGACACCGAGCATACAAAATCACAGTAGACCAACGCCAAGACACATTGTTATGAAGATATCCAATATATAGAACAAAGAGAAAATATTAAAAGCTACAAGAGAAAGGAGGCAGATTACATTCAGGGGTAAACCAATAAGGTTAACAATGGATTTTTCATCATAGACACGGAAAGCGAAAAGATCCTGGAACAACGTATTTCAAACTCTGAAAGACAATGGATGCAAACCAAGAATTTTGTATCCAGCAAAATTAAGCTTCAGGTATGACAACGAAATAAAAATCTTTCATGATAAACAAAAGTTAAAAGAATTTGCAGCCAGAAAACCAGCATTGCAAAGCATCTTGAGCAAAACACTACACGAGGAAGAAATGAAAAACGCTAACCAAAACCAACAGTGGGAAGTACCTCAGTAAAGCCAGAGAGCGGGGGGAAAGCTAATCATGGAGAAACAAACCCTTTTCCCTTTTAGAAAGGATTCAGTCATAGAGCCATTAGAAGTTCTAACTGCCTGTGCAAAGAGCAGTCTATTAAGGGATGCTGGAACCCAAGCAATCAATGTCAATGAGGCCCCCACACAGAGAGAGGGTAGAACACAGCATGGGAGTAGATGGGGAGGGAATTTGATGTGGAGGCAGCATAGCCTGGGGAGTCAAGAGTCAGAGTAGGGAAAGGAGGGCACTCATCCAAGAGGAAGACTTGGCAAGGAGTGTTGAAGTGGAGTGAGGAGGTATCCATGCAAGAGAGAAGAGTAGCATGGTGGGAAACATCAGAACCTGAGGAGGATGGCAAGGGCATTAACAAGGGAGGCAAGTGGGTGTGGATGACAGAGACCAACATCCACACTTTGAGAAATGAGGAGCACAGTGTTTCAGAGTTTGAGAAAAAGATGGCTCTCAGAAGGGATATCCTAAAGTGGGTTTCCAGAGACATGAGCAGGTTGTCTTTGGAGTGGGGGGATACAAATGTGCGTGGAAACATAAGCAGGGTGAGAAGGGGTCATTCAGTGGGTGGAACTGGCCAGGGAAGGTGAAGGAGGACATCAGCAAGGAGGAGATACTTGGAAGAGATGTGAGAGCATGACCACAAGCAGTAGGGATAGCAGCAATGTGATACTGGACTGTTAAAATGGGTGAATATACTTAGGGTGATCAGAACCAGGTTTTCTTTGCCATTAAAGAAAGGAGTTACAAATATGGGATGAGAGAAAAATAGAATATATCCCGTGGTGGTGATAGAATTCATTAAAAGGAATCAGCTGAACTAGTGATTTTCTGAATACATTTACAGATAGCAAAATAAATATATGTATATCTGTGAACTTTGCACTGAGAAGAACCTAGAAGTAGTCGGAGTTTATTACCAACTAGTGTCCAGTATTAGCTTTTAAAAATCATCCTAACAACAACAAAAAAATACTAGGGCTCTTTGGAGAAATAGCTGGTAACAGGGCGAGGTCAGGGAAAGTACAAGATAAAACTGAAATATCTGCTGTGCCAAAAAGCAAGAGAGTATTCAAAGAATGATGGGGTCATGTCAAAGGATATAACATATATTAAAGAGCTGCTATGGCCAAATGAGGACACTTTGAGTCTCAAAAAATGATAGTTTAGAATTATAAAGTAGTAATAAATAAAAAGGCACTCTTATCCAAGAGTCATTAAGAAACTGAAAATTATTCAAGAATGAGTTAGTTTTAAAATACATCATGAGCTGATTAGAGTATACTCCCTTTACACCCCCTCCAAGTTACCTCCTATGCCTACATTATGTTTGTGAACACGACAGAGGGACTTTTCAGATGTAATTAAGTTTAGTAATCAATTGATCTTAAAAGTAGGAGATTATTTGTCTGGGTGGGGAAATCAGTGAGATTCCAAACGTGAAAAGGATTTGGCTCACTGCTATTGGCCCTGAAAGGAGGTGATCCTGAGCACACAGGAATTGGCCAGAGGTCTCAGAGTTTTTCTTAAGTTACAAATTGTTTCCTGATAATGATATATCTAAATTGGAGGGAAACATACCATATCCTAATAATAACAACAATATTTCTATCTTACAATCTAAAAGTGAAAAAAAAAATGACTTGAAAATCTATACTGTTTGAATATTTATCACAGTATGTTTTTGCAGTCTAGTTTTCATCCAAGTTATATTCTGTCATATTGAATTCCACAGAATAATATGGATGCTATAAATAAGGATTACAATAAAAGAATAAAGTAACATTTTATTATATATTGGGGGGGGGCTAGCTGCAGATTGAACTCAGGGCCTCATGGCATGTTAGGCAAATACTCTACCTCTGAACAATACTTTCAACCCTATGTATTTATTTTTTAAACTAAGATATTTTGCAAGGCAAGTTCAATTTTCAACTTGATAACCAGAGAACATTTCCCTAAAACCTCAAAATGAAAAACAGATTCTGCTCAAATCTTTTTCCATCTTTCTTCATTCGAGAATTTGACCATCTCTTTTGTAATATGAAAGGAATGTTAGTAGAAACAAAAGTAAAACAATACAACTCTCCCTGTAGGAAATAAAGAAAGAAAGAATTTATTGGATGTTAGACATTACACTAGCCACTTAATATTTATTATCATGTTTTGCTCTATACTATGATTCTAAGTTGACATTGACATTAAGTTCCACTTAAAAAATTAGAAAACTGGCTAAGAAATTTCATTTGTAGCCTAAGGATTCAGTTGTTACAAAATACAGAGGTTAAATCTGAATCCCAAATTGTCTTTACACACAATCCATACAGTAATGTTTTCAAGGACTAGGCTGCCTTGATTGACTCTCACCATCATCTGATTTGGTGGAAAAGTCAAGTACTATCATCATTAACCTTATTGTGTGCATGTGTGCCAGAGAGAGAAAAACTGGTTTAATGTTTGTGTATCCAGGAAGTTTATATGAGAAACCTCAGGATAACAATAAAATTTCTCTGCTAATTAGAAATAAATTCCACATAAGAAAAAAAACTTATGTAAGTCTTTTTTATAAGAAATAACATAATACATTGTTCCAAGGATTCTATATTCTTTCATGCACTATTTCTGTGTACATAATTGACAGATACATACCTTTTTAAAGCTGTTGGAATTTAGAAATCATATGTAAAAATATGTACTCTAGTGTTTTTATCAGATATAAGAGAACCTGATTAATTCAACAACAAGTTTCCCAGCTACATTTAGTAACATGATATTAACCAATGTCCAAGAGTAAGGTGTGTAAAATATTAGAGACAAAAAATAAGGACCAATTCTGCCCTTTTCCTAAAAAAAGAATATTCACACTTCCAGAAATGCCTTTTTTTCTTCCTGAGTACAATTTAGCCTGAGAGCACATTAGCTATGAATGTCGAGTTCAGAGTGAAGCCTGGTGAGAGCAAGTTCACCATTTCTCTTCAGCATTTATACTTTGAAGTAATTATACATATAGGACTCTTTCCCGGAGTCTTAGAGCAGATGTTCTGACAGCAATTACATAACTCCTTTAGCATCTTTAATAAAGTGTCCTGTAGGCAAGAAAGTATGTAAATATATGAGGATCTGGAAACTATGTTCAGCTTACAGTCTAAAAAGGAAAGAATAAAATTCAAAAAATGATACTATACTTCTAACCCTAAACTTCTTGTTTTTTCAATGACTAGTTTTTGTTTGACATACATGTTGTTACACTGAATTCCTACAGAATAATATGGTATTATTCAAGAGAAAAGAATTAACATAAGAAAACTTGAAAAAATTGGCTTTGTGTAAAAATCACTAGATTAAGGGATATTATTTAGTCTAGATGTGGGAATACGGTAATTAAAATACCATTTAAAATATTTAACGAGCACTTTGCATAAAGAATTAAACACATTTTTTAAATCTACACAAGAGTAATGAGAAATGCTTGTTTTTAAGGATTTGCAATTGAGATCTAATTCACATTATATACAATTTAACCTTTATATTGTGGTTTAAAAACATATAGCATAAAATCTATCATTTTAACTGTACAGGTCAGAGAGTGTGAATAGTCACATTCTTGTGAAACAGATCTCCAGATCTATTTCAATGCACAAAATTAAAACTCATACCCATTAAATGACAATTCACCATTTGCCTCCCTGAGAGAGTCCCTAGTAACCACATTTCTATGAATTTAACTTACTTTAAGCTTTCTCAAGTAGAACCACTCAGTATCCTCCCTCCCCCCCCCCTCTCTCTCTCTCTCTCTCTCTCTCTCTCTCTCTCTCTCTCAGCAGGGGATGGGAGGTACTAGGGATTGAACTCTGGGGCACTGGACCACTCAGTCACATCCCAGTCCTATGCTGTATTTTATTTAGAAGAAGGGTCTTACTGAATGGTGCTTAGCATCTCGCTTTTGTTGAGACTGACTTTAAACTCTTGATCCTTCTGCCTTAGCCTTCCTAGGGGCTGGGATTACAGGCATGTGCAATGGTGCCAAGCCTACTTCTCTTAATGAACTCATTTCATTCAGCATAGTATCCTTAAGGTGTACTCATGATATGGCATATGACAGGATTTCCTTCCTGTTTAAGGATGAATAATATTCCATTGTATACACATACCACATTTTATTAATCTATCAATGGGCTTTTGTATTCTTCCATCTCTTAGCAATTGTGAAGAATGTTCTGTGGAAATAGGTCAGCAAATATTTGAGACTTTGCTTTCAACTTTTTTGGATATATCAAGAGATGAGATATGATCCAAAAGTGGAATTGTCAGAATTCTTATAATAATTCTATTCTTAACTTTTTGAAGAATTGCCATACTGTTTTTCATAGTGGTTGCATCATTTTACAATCTTTCCAAAAGTGCATCAGGATTCTGATTTTTCATATCCTTGCCAACCAGTTCTTTCTTTTTTACAGTAGCCTAATAGATGCAAAGTACACATTTATTTTTAATGTAGATGATTGACACTCTTACTAGAAATTCTAAAGAAAACATAAAATATCTTTTGAAATGAATAAAGATCAATTGCTTTTGGAACAGAGAAAGTTCAATCTTCGATTCATAAGGGTTACTGATTGGTTCTCTAGTATCAAGTATTATACCATGACGTCCACTGATGTAAGGAAGGTGTTAACACTACCTCCTGATTTCAGTGACTCTGGCAAAGGCTGCTGAACACAGCAGCAAGACAGATTTTCTGCATATTCAATAATGTTTCAACAAAATATGTTATTACATGGTACAAGATAATCAAAAAGTTCTCAAGTTTATGTTTCTGACAGCCCCACAGCAAAATGCTGACATATGGAAGGGTCTATGCTAGATTTGGTCAAAATTAGTATAAGAACATCTCTTATTTTAATTCAGCCATTGTCGAAAGCAGACCTAATGTGAATTTTTATTTTTTTAAATGATTTTTAAAACTTCTGAGATGTTTCATTCTAATTTCAATGGGTTACTTAGTTAACCCTCTTAAGGGTTAGTAATTTTTTTCTGTTACCTGGTTTGAGTTTCACAAATTTAGAAATTATTTACAAAGCAAGTCCTGGGCATAAATTGTTTCCTTTTCCTATAAGGTAACTTGATAATGTGTGAAAATCTTATAAATCACATACTCATTTTTTTTCCAGGTATTTCACATCTGGGATTATCTTAATTAAATTGTGAAATGCATTAATAAATTAAGATTCAAGAATGTTCACACAATGTTGCTTATTTTAACAACAAAAGGTAATCAGTGTCAAATACCTAAGAGATTGTTTAATAAATTAAGTTTCATCTGTATTTTATTCTATGTAGCCATTAAACATAATGCTATAGACTTATAGTTTACATTATATTGACACTCTTTTGCTCTTTATATAGTTTTACACAGTCTTTCAATATATTTCTATGTACTTTTTATATTTGTATATATTTTAACAATAAAAGATATTCCTAGCTTGTTACTAAGTTGCAAAAGCAAAGTAGAAGCCATAATTATAACAGTAGACAAAAAAATCTGTATATGTGTAATTTTATCAATGATTATCAATAATATGTTAATAAAAACTAATTACATGTAAAACTACATGTGTGTATATATGTATATATATGCATATATATATATATATATATATATAATTGTAACTAACAAGTAGTAATCTCTCTTGATTAGTAGAATAATGTATCATCTTGTTGCTTAATTTTGTTTTTGTTTCCTAAAATTTTATAAGGTATATATATACATATATATATATATATATATCCATCCTAAGTCATATAAAATAATAAAGAAGTAAAACTTGGCAGGAATGCATTGAAGCCATTTCTCAGACCGGTCCACAGCTGCTTAGCCTTGATCTTAGACAGATGCTGGCTGATTAGTTTTTGAAGATGGCCACTTTCTGAGAATTCCTGGGCAGCAAGAGTTCACTTTTAACTAACTCTGTTTTAACTGCTATCTTCTCCCATTCTGATAAGGGGGAAGTCAAATCAATACTATTGATAAAGAGTGTTTCTGTGTCCTTGAGAGATGTTTTTGGATACATGGCAAAAAAAATTATATGTTTCCTTTAGTTTTAAAGCTTAATTTTAAATTTAAGTTGCAAATTCAAAACCTAAACTTACCCATAAGTTTTTAGCACCATCACAAATTATTAGTCTAATGTATTTTAAAAGTTCATTATAAAAGGATTTCAGTTTAACTTTGGCCCAAATTTTGAAATTTCCTTCCTTTTAAGGAATTTTTCTTTTTTCACAAATTGCCTAATAGTTAAATATGTATAGAGGTAGATAAGAATAGATTATATACTCATGAATAAAATGCTAAGTGCTCTAATAGTATGAAAATTTGGTAAGATATTAATTTAAAATAACAGATCAAAATCAGTTACTCAGTAACACATTTTGAGATGGAATTAAAAGGCCTATTATCTAGTAAAGCAGATTTTCTTAGAAATCCTTAAAACACCAAGTATACACAGATCTCTTCATAATATAAAAATATTTCTGCCAGAATTTATTTCTTTTACAACTTTCTTCTGTAAGTTATAAATCTCCCAGCGCTGAAAGATGTCACTACAATTTTGAGATGGTCTGCTCAGTCAATTGAAGTTGTATGATCCAGGATTTCAACCACACTGCTGACTGGGTTTTTGTCAGTGTCACTGAGGGTCACTTAAGCCCTCTCCATAGTCTATAAAATCCATACTTTACCAAATTTTGAGTCCATGACTCGTACAAACCTGTGTTCCAGATTGACTTTTAGCCTTACCTTAGTATTAACTTAGTTAACTTTTATCCTGATAATCCACTTAATTAAACTCAATATGTTGAGTCACTGCTTTGTTCGATTTTGAATTCTTTGTACATTACTCCTTTCCATTGGGTCTGAAAAAATACTTTAATTAAGGCTCCTCTGAAATTGAAGACAACTTCCTCATGCTGAGATAAGGGGTAAAGGGCAGCCCCCATCCCTGGCCTGACACATGCGAAGGAAACTGAGAGTGGAGATGGCCCTCTGATCTGGCCTGTCTAGCACAGGTTAACTCAATTTTCCTGTTTTTTTTTTTTTTTCTGCCTTTTTGTCTCATTTTGTTGCCTCTTCTCTCTCTCTTGTTTTGTTTTTTTTTTTTTTTAACCAAGGATTGAACCCAGGAGTGCTTAACCACTGAGCCACATTGCGAACACTTTTCATATTTTATTTTGAGACAAGGTCTTTCTATGTTGCTCAGGGCCTTGCTCAGTTGCTGAGGCTGACTTTGAACTCTTGATCTTCCTGCCTTGTCCACCTGAGCTTCTGGCATTACAGGTGTTTGCCACTACAACCGCCTTCCCTATTCTCTTTACACAGCTTTCCTCACTTCAGAGCCTCTGAAGATGAAAATTTTGAAAAAAAAGTTTTTTCTATCTTCCTTCAAGACTAGCTTTGAATAAAACCTATTTTCCTGACAATCTGATCCTGAATATTTGTGGAGTGCAGCCTAGCCCCTTCCCCTGAGCAGATACCAACAGCCTGGTAACAGGACCACAAGTCAATATTCTATCTCTATACGTGTGTGTGTGTGTGTGTGTGTGTGTGTGTGTACGAGCACATGCATATGTGTATACATATATATTTTATATATAAAAGTATTTACATAAATATATATGTGTATGTGTATATATATGTATATGTTTATATGTGTGTGTGTGTGTGTGTGTGTATATATATAAAATACTTTTGATAAAATTTTGGATATCTTTTCCCGCTTATAGCCACAATATCTAAACTGTTTCTACTTACAAATACTCATTTGCCCACAGACATTTGGAGATATAATGTAGGAATGAGAAGGTAATTAAACCCTAGTCAAGCATTCAGTTTGGAGATAGGGAGGCCATACTTAAAACCTATGAAATAAGAGATCAACGCCACTTCTTTTCCTTCTTTCTATCATGTTTTGAGATCCACATCACTTCTCCAGTCCACTTTCCAGAAGCGGGAGAATGTACATTTGCAAGCTCAATGGCTGGGTCTTGATTGTTTTCTGGGGTTCACAGCATCAGGGTCCCCAGGCAGCCCTTGGCCTTGCAGCCTGCATTGACCTGATATCCAAAAGGGGTATAGCTTACTGAAGCCTTTTTTTGCTTCAATTGTAGGAACTCCGTTGACTAGAGCATTTAATAGTGATGGAGAAAAAACTGATACCTTATATTTAAAACTAAAAGTTAAAACAGACCTAGTTATGCTCAAGAATTTCTTTTCAAAACGATTATTTGCTGATTCTCAATCCCAAAATAATACTGAAAAATTGGAAAAGCAGTCCATAATCTTACAGAAGAGTTAGAGCTCACACGATATAGTTCTCACCAATATAACAAAGTGGCAGTTTTACCTGTGCTATGAATAAAAAGACATTGACATCCAGCACCAGGATGATCATCTGCCTACTCAGAAAAAGAATGATTAATTTAAGATAAATAGATGCTGGCTTCAGACACACTGATTGCATTTCCTGGGTACTGCTGCAGCAATACTCCCTCCACTTTGAGGTTATAAAGTATTCAGAGGGACTATTCTTTTCACTCTCCTAACACAAAGCAGTAGGGATTTAATCTAGCTCCTCTATATGGGATGGTTGAATTGTATTTCAGTTTACCATCATCCTGGCCATACAAAATTCTTCCTCTTTAATTTTTTTTATAGCTTAATTTTTTTGTCCCTTTTATTACTCATTTTTACATATCATCATAGAAAAACGGCTTAACTATAAAATATGATACTAAAATTACTCCTCATATGACAAATAAGTTAAAACACAGAATAGCAATCATAGCCAGATAACAATTTTTTCCAAGTTTAAAAAGCATGACTATGCTTTAGTTTTCCCTGAAAAGACGATATTTCTCTGAAAGATTAGTTTTTTGAAAAAAAAATACCAGTTAAAAGTGTAAAGCTGTCTTCAAAGATATCGATTCTTTATATTTTAAGTCACAAAGAAAACAGCTTTTTGAAGGCAGCGAAGACAATGCATGCAGCCAGAGACCTGAACTTGGATTGTAGTATAATAAACACATGACTGAGAAGAATTTCCCCTTTTTTTTTAATGGGGCATAGGACTTGAAGAATGACCTTATAAAAAATGTAAACATAGCTGGTTCTCAAATAGATCACTAGAGGCAAATTTCTAACATCTAAGAAGGAGTCATTAAACACAGATCACACCATTGGCCTCTATCTCCACAAACTCATTAAATGTCACCTCCCACAACCCCGTGAGCCCAGGAATCCAAAATGGACCTTCAGTTTGGTCAAGAGTCACAGCTTAAAACTGTGTTTTCTTTTACTATGGTGCTGGTTTATTACTAAAAATGTCCAGGTATGCTCTCCCTCTCTCAACACCCCTTTCTCTCTATCTCTATTACACTTACACACACACACACACACACACACACACACACACACACACAAAATTAAATGAGATAAATATTGGATAAAAATCCATAGTAAATAGGTGTAACTATTTAAGAAAGAGATGAGAGATTTATCCCATTGATCCAATGAATTTCTCTACTTATAAAAGGATTCTGTAAAACTATGAAAGCAATTTTACATTTTAAAATATATTTTCTATTTTAAAATATAAATATGTTTATGATAAAAACTAAGCTACCCTTCTAATCCAACTGTAACCACAAGTGTGTTCTCTCTCAAAACCAAGCTATTCTTTGGTTTTATGTGTTTATTTTAGTGGTAGTTGAACATAACATCTTTATTTTATTTATTTATTTTTTATGTGGTGCTGAGGATAGAACCCAGTGCCTTGCACATGCTAGGCAAGCACTCTACCATTGAGCCCCAGCCCCAGCTCCCAAGCTATTCTTAATGTAAATTATAATCATAGATAAATATAGTCACAGTAAGTATGATCAATACTCAATTTCTTTAGTTGAATGAGTTGACAATTTTAAGGAGTGGGTGGTCTGAAGGATTTTAATATTTGACCCTGAAACTAATCATATATGATTTTAAGAATGTTGCCTTTACAGTTATACTTTTATTCACTTGTATGATTAACAGTTGCAAATTTTCTGAATATATTAGAATATATTAGAAAAAAAAGCAGAAGAGATATAAACAATTGAAAATTGAGAAATTCAAAAAAATAAAAAAATAAAATATTTTCATTGGGCTAGGAGTTATTTATTTAATTACCTTTATTTAACTCAGTCACTAGCCTACAAAATGTGGTACCTTAACCTACCCACTACAAGTTTAAGAGAAGCACAAAATGATTCTCCATATATTAACACACCAAGTCACATCGAGCCTAAGATATCTTTCCTGGAAACTCCTAGGAAAGGTATACATGTTGAAATGGATTTTTTAAATTGATTTTACTTTTTAAATACACGACAGTGGAATGCATTACAATTTTTATTACACATACAGAGCACAATTTTTCTTATCTCTGTATATAAAGTATGTTCACACCAATTCATGTCTTTATAGATGTACTTTGGATAATGATGTCTATCACATTCCACCATCATTGCTAACCCCATGACCCTTCCCTTCCCCTCCCACCCCTCTGCCCTATTGAAACAAGGATCTAGAGTGACAGATGAGGCATGGGCCTGGGGTAGAAATGCACATATCCTTAGCAGATACCAGCAATGAAACAAGATGATGGACAGAAGCCTTTTCCTCAACTCTGACATCACTGTAGACTCCTGGAAATGCCTTCTCTCAAATGAAGAAGTCCCTACCTAAAATACTCTATTTCATCATCTTATTATATTTTTGCCAAATATAGGATACAAAATGGATTGTACCTTACAAATGCATATATTAAAACAGTGAAATTTAGTATCTCATGAGACTTTTACATGTCCACACCTGCTAGTGTGGATGGGTATAGTTTTTGAAGAAACATGCAGTTTCCCTGAATTAAAATGGGCAAAAAGAGTTTTATGTTTAGTGTAGGCAAAAAGAGTTGTAGGATAACAAAGGTTTGTTGGATAAATTTTTCAAAAAATATTTCAGTATCTAGGACACAGCCAATCTTTAAAAATATCTGTGTTGTTTTTACTGGGCTGTTGTTCTAGTTACATGAAATAAATTGATATGGATACTTAGATCTTGATAGGTGCTACTCTCACTTAGAAAAGGAACTCTTATTTTATGTTATAAATTCTAACTCAAATTCTCATTGCATATCTGGAATAAAATAATATTTGAGTAGTTATTTCTGACAATTAGATTTCTGCCTTCCCAAATACCTTGAATATAGTTATTAAACTAGTCACCGTTAAACATAGAACCCCCATATGCTACGTCCCTGCTCAGTACATTTAATGGTTCTCTTGAGCATTACAAAATCCAGATTCCTGTCACCAATTTTTGAATAGCTTAGGCTCCACTTTAGTGACAAAAATATCTAACATATATCCTGAAAAGTACTCTAGTGAGAGAAATCATTTCACTCTTTTTGTATTTCATGTCCATATCCTTTTATCAAGTTTGCTGTAAGGTAAGAAACTGGAGTGCAGTATTATCACTGAGCCTTTTCATGCCATGTTTTCCTTAAACGCAAAGGGAATGTGTTATATTGGTGCTAAGCTCCCTTCCAAATCTACACTTCCACTAGTTCAGTTTTCACCATCCCATGTAATGGTTGATCAAAGTTAAGCCACAAGTGAGCACTAAAATAGATATTTATTTATTGATGTGTTCTAGAAAATAAAATTGTATGGACCAGAGTAGATACTTGTATTGAAGTTGTGAAGATACTACTCTAAACATAATCACTTTTGCATATGTAAATCAACTTGGCATGACTCAAAAATTTTTAAGTGAAAAACTAAATAAGATTTGTTGTATCTATGTCACGTGATAACATGCACAAAGGGTGTGAGTCCTGTCTTTCAGTTCTTCTGTCTGCCATACAAGCATAAAACAAACTAAAAGAAAGGAAAAATAACATAATCCAGAGTTTAGTGTTATTTTTAGTCTCCAAAGTCTCTGCATAGAAGACATGATCTTGAAATGTTTTTAAAGTATACAATACAGCATTCCATTTTCAGACTCCACCTTCCCAGCTAGCTACAATAGCAGTTTAGAAAGAAAAAAAAAAACCCAGCATGCTAGTTTTTAATAGAGAGAAAACTAGGATCACTGTAGCGTAATTACGGTATAATCTTCTGCCTCTACAATTTACTATCAGAGTGCTTTCATACTTCTTACTGCCAAATGTTTTGAAGACGCCATCTACTCTCTGACCACTTATTCTACACTGACTCACTTAACAATTGCAACTTGGCTCCCTTCAACTATTTTACTGAATCTATTTTTCTTAAGTTGCCCAGGAAACTTGAAATTGCCAATATTAAAAAGCCACCTCAGCCCTCAAGCTTCTTAACCTTTCTTTAGAATATTACCACAGCCGCCCATTTTGTTCTGTATTGACTCTCCTGACCTATGTCTTCTTTATTCTTCGCCTATCTTTCATCTACTCTTTCCTCCTTCCCTGGCTCTTTTTGCCAATTTGCTAAAATCAGGTATTGCACAAGAGACACTTCCCTACCTCCTTCCTTCCTTTTGCTATCCCATGACCATAGTGTTTCCCATGGTTTCATTTCTTCTCTCAGTACAGGGGACTACAACATTTGCATCCCAAGACCAGATTTCCCCAGATATCCGAATTCTCAGTTGCATTTATACCTGGATAATTTCTACATATAATGTTTCTTTCTAAATCCAGTTCTTCTCCTCTATTCCCCACCTGCTTTTTTTTTTCTTCTTCTAATTTTAGTTCTCTGATGATGAATTTTCAATCCCTGAGTCATATCTACATCCTTGCATACCTCACTACCCATATCCTATTGATCAAATTTGTCCATCTTGTAGATAGCCTCAGTCTTCACCACTACCTGAATTCAAACTCAAACTGTACAATCAGGCTAAAATCGTTATGACATACATTTTTCTTATTCGTATGTAAAATGTTATGGACTGAGATCTCTGTATTGTGTCTTGATAACTCTTGGACCTTCCACCACTGTGTGCTTCCTATCTTGCTTCTTCATCAGCAAGCTCAAATTTTCCTGAGTGATGTTCTTTCTAATCCAGCCTGGTCCATGATCCATCTTTTTGCATATTCCACCCATTGGATAGTTCCCAAACAATACTAACCCAGACTAAAAAACAGTACAAATGAATCACCTTTACCAAACCAATGCAATATCTTTCTTTATTTTTAACTTTTTTTTTTCTGAATAGAGCATAACTCTTAGGGAATTTAGAAAACACAAATATCACCTCCAAATTCTACCAATGACAACATTAGGCTTTATTTCCTTCTATCCTGGTTTGTATTCCCTTTTTAAATAAAATCAGGATCACATGCCATGTATAATTTTGCATATTATTTGCTTAATGGAATAGTTTTTCTATGCTTTTAAAATATTTTTCAAAAATAATTTCACAGTATTCTATAAGGAATATATCTGCTATTTTTCAAAGTTCTCTTATGATTTCTATAATAACCATCTTTACATTAATGTTTTCAGAAATTTCTTTTATTTTTATAAGTACCTAAGTAGCATTACTTAATCAAAAAATAGAATTTTTTTTAAACTCATGATTTGTATTATCAAATTGTTTTCCAGAAGAGTCAACTTATACTTTAAATGGAACAACATAAGAATTACTTACCCATTTGCCAACTGCAAAATTTGTAAAAGTGTTCTGGGTACTTCTAAAAATTTTCTATCTTCAATTCCTCTGCTCTTCATAGGCAACTTCTAAAACACAGTCATAAGTGCTCAAAAAATTCTAGTGATACTCTACTACCCAGAGAGTAAAATTCAAACCTCTGAGCATAGCATTTGAGTCCTCCACAAACTGCTTGTAATTTATTTTTTTTTGTTTTTTTTTTCCCATTTTTCCATTCCTCCCCACGCTTAACCTGTAGCTTAGGCCAGCAGTTCTATCCTTGGATATACTTAGAATCACCTGGTGAAGTCTTAATAAATGCATGTGCTAGGGTTCCATTCCAGGCTAATTAAATAAAGCCAGGAACTGGCTTTTAAAAAGATTCTCCACCAGATGATTCTAATAAGGATTCAGGGTTTAAATCACTGGAAGTTAACCTTTTGTTCCTTAAAGTGAGATAAGTTGGGAGACTGAGAGAATAATTGTCATATATGCAAATTCATGTGCTGTTAGCTTTCTGTTTACTGTAACAAAATAATGGAGACAATAACCTTATAAAAAGAAGGTTTATCTTGGAATGGAATCACCATTTAATCCAGCTATCCCACTCCTCAGTCTATACCCAAAGGACTTAAAATCAGCATACTATAGTAATGTAGCCACATCAATGTTTACAGCAGCTCAATTCACAATAGCTAACTGTGGAAGCAACCTAGATGCCCCTCAATAAATGAATGGATAAAGAAACTGTGGTACATATATACACAATGGAATATTACTCAGCATTAAAAGAGAATAAAGTTTGGCATTTGCTGGTAAATGGGTGGAGTTGGAGAATATCATGCTAAGTGGAGTAAGCCAACTGCTGTAAAACAAAGGCCAAATGTTCTCTCTGATAAATGGATGCTGATCCATGATGGGGAGTTGGGACACATGTAAAAAAATGGAGGAACTGTGACTGGGCAAAGGGGAGGAAAGATGGTAGAATGAGAAGGACATCATTACCCTAGGCACATATGGTGTACAACCAGAGAAATGAAAAGTTGTGCTGCAATCGTGTACAATGAATCAAAATGCATTCTGCTGTCATATGTACCTAAGTAAAATAAACTAATTTTTTTAAAAAGAAGGTTTATTTTGGCTTACAGTTTTGGAGGATTTTTGTGATGGTCAATTGGCCAAGCTGCTCTGGTGCCGATGATGAGGATGTATATGAGGGAGTCAGAAAGCAAAAAGAGAGGTAGCAGAGAGGCTGGGATCTAATATCCCCCTCAAGGGCATGCCCCCAGGACCAGAACCTCCCATTCGCCCCACCTCTTAAAGGTCCCACTATCTTCTAGTAATACCAGGGACTGGGGAACGATCCTTTAACACATGAGCATTTGGGGTATATTTCAGATCCAAACTATAAAATGGACCTCATTTTAAATTTGCTAAATTTAGATATTTTAAGGCTAGAGGTCAGGAATCTGCAATTTGACAAGTCTGAAGATTTTATGGCTTGAGGCTATAGCCAAAACTGACTATTGTCATTTTCTCGATCAAGTTCCACACTCCCCTGCTTTGTGACATATTGCCTTCTGATCTTCATGCTTCAAGTACACAATGTCTGCTCTGGGCTTCCCTGATCTCTACTTTTGCCCCCACCCCAACGCACACATCATTCTCTTTCTCCTTATTATCATCCTCTGGTTTTCGATGCCTAGTTTAATGCTCATCCTTCCAGCCAGGTTTAATTGTCCCATCATGGTGCTATCAGTGTTGGCTGTGTCTATCTTTAATATGGTGTTTCTCTCCAGTCCTATATTGAGCATAGTCATGGGAAGCTTAACATCCTCTAACAGAACTAAAGTTGTGTGCAGATCCAAGACCTGAGCTACAAGAATATCTCCAGTGTTTGGCACATTTTATACAAAGAGCAGACACATGTTAAATATTTAAATAATCATTGAATACTTATTTGAATAAGTATTCCTAACTTGTGTTATCTTTGACAAATAATTGCCAAACACTGTTCCATGACACTTCTAGGAAAGAGAGTAAGTGCTAAAGAAAGTAATCTAGCTTGCTTTAACAATAAATCTTTAAATGTCTAGTGATTTGCTAACCAATCTCAATCTGGTATGAATCTGGTATGCTCTGCTAAGTCAAGTATATTTTGTCTACTTCAGTTTATTGTATAAGAAAGACTTTATCCAAATAGTCCTTTACTTGAACCTTCAATTCTCTTAAGCTGATCACTTAGATCTGTTGAAACACAGGGTGAAGTTAAAGGAGGTGATTTAGAATGGTCTATTTCTCTAGTACAAAAGCACAGATGGTTAAAGTGCATCCAGTATTCTAGGTGGGAACAAGTTCAGTAATGCACAACCTGACAGTCCAAAGGAATGAATTCAGAAATCTTTCACAAAGCCACTCCCCAGCCCCATTCCTCTGAAGGCCATTCTCCAATGAGAGCTCACTCACTAAACTTCCCATGAAAACCAAGTTGCTGCTTCCATCTTGATGTGTCTAAAGCACTGAACATTATTTGCATGATATCTATTTTTTTTCCTACACTGTTTCAAGAGAATCCCAGATTCCTGGCTTCCTCATCACCCTATCTAATTCTTAGATTCTAAATTTAGGAACCAATATTTTCATTTTTACATTTTTATAGTGACAATATTACCTGGCACACCAATAAGTCTGAGATCGATGAGTAGTTAATGACAGTGGATGGATTTGGTTGGATCACAGGAATGATGTAGGAATTTTCCTTTAAATTTACTTTAGTCAAGCCATAAACATCCTCCATTCTCAGGGAAATGACCATACAAGATGAGGGATGAATAGCCCTGTGGTAATGGGTAGGCAGAGAAGATCATTTACTCACTTTTTACTCTAGGTAGATAGACTAGACTAGCTGATGAGAGCAAATTTGAATTGTGTGCAAAGTACTTAATTATTCCATATGTTAGTTTTCTCCTTTATAAGTTGTGAACAAATATCTTTTTACCTTATAGGTTTGTTGGGTATACTAATTTAGTGCATGTAATACAATCTAGTGCATGCTACATGGTAAATACTTATTAATTGGCATTTGGTTATTTAAATTTTAATCCTTTCTAACTGTTCCGTCTATTTATTTTAGAATGAAAAAAAGGAACATTGAAAACTTGTTTATCCAGAAATATTTGATTCTGGACAACAAAACAATGAAAATATGTAGGGAATAGTAAAGTACACTGTTTGGCAAGTATATTATGTGTATGAGTGTGATATGAGTAACAAAGTGGATAGGTAAACAATTGAAAAAGGGTCAGCATCATCATTTCCTATTCAGTTCTGTGACTTATAAGAGGCTTGAATTTGAACTTGTATAGCTATTCTTAACAAATCACTCTGGGGGAATAACATAAATGCCTCCTTATCCAATCAATAGAAGAGTTCTGTTTGAGTCGCCATCTGAGTGGAAGTAAGAAAATGGCCTTTAATATGTAGAACAAAAGAACTGTTGCACCTGAGAACTCAAATGCTGAGTGTCTATTGAAAGAAGAATGTGCAACTTTAGTTATACATGCCAATTAGTAAAAACTGTCTAAACTGTTATTTGGACAGTTTTTGTTATACCTACATGTTGTTATTTCTGTCACTTTTTTTGGGGGGAGGAGGGCTACTTTTTTATTTTTTATTTTGAGACAAGGTCTCTGTAACTTGCTAAGGATGGCCTTAAACTAAAAATAAATTTAATAATAAATCTATTGCATGGTCATTTCTCTGAAAATGGAGGATGTTTATGGTTTGACTAAAGTAAATTTAAAGGAAAATTCCTACATCGTTCCTGTGATCCAACCAAATCCATCTACTGTCATTAATTACTCATTGATCTCATACTTATTGGTGTGCAAGGTAATATTGTCACTATAAAAATGTAAAAATGAAAATATTGGTTTCTAAATTCAGAATCTAAGAGTTAGATAGGGGTGATAAGAAGCCAGGAATCTGAGATTCTCTTGAAACAGTGCAGAAAACAAAAAAAAATAGATATCATGCAAATAATATTCAGTGCTTTAGAAACATCAAGATGGAAGCAGCAGCTGAGTTTTCTTGGGAAGTTTAGTGAATGAGCTCTCATTGGCCTTAAACTCCTGCTTCAGCCTCCTGCGTTGCTGAAATTACAGGTGTGTGCCAATACACCTACCACTATTTCTATTCTTATCTGGTCACAAACTTTACTATTGGTAGTTGGTAGTATGATCCATGAAAGCCAAAAATATAAGAGAAATGCCCCTTCAACCTTTAAGATAGCTTTTCGGCAACTGTGGAGGAAATAACCCAATAACAACAACAACAACAACAACAACAAAAATTTATGGAAAACCAGGCACAGTGGCCTGCACCTGAAATCCCAGCAGCTCAGGAGGCTGAGGCAGGAGGATCTCAAGTTCAAAGCCAGCCTCAGCAATGGTGAGGCACTAAGCAACTCTTTGGTCTAATCAATCACTGGGGTTTGGAAATAAATGCCAGAAATCACTCTAGACCTGGTGAAGGGAGATGTTCCCTCTCTTGGAATTCTATGGAGGGGACATACCAGCACCAGCAGGAATTTTGCAAAATAAAAAGTTAGTATATTTCTAACATTATCAGGCAAATGAATTTCATACTTTTGGCTGAATTTTGGGGATGGAGAAATATTGAGGGCATAAGACTCTTATCATAATCCAAATAAAGAGGTGGACTATGAAGGAGGTAATGAAAATCTAGAATTTAAACGCATTTCAAAGAGAATAAACTTGGTGATAACTTTTGGGAAACATGAGAACAGACAGAAGATTTTTGCCTGAAAACTAAGAGGAAAAAAAAAGTTAATACAAATACTAGTAGGGTATTTGTAAAGTAAACAGAATTAATAAGGAAAATAGTAGAATGTTGGCATTTTTAAATTCAAAAGAATAAAGTCACACCTAAGGAAAGAGGAGTTGTAAATAAGAAATAAATGACTGGAAATAATTTAGGAGTCTTCTTTGAAGAGAAGATTCTGGAATGGGCTCATTTTTTCATCTTTGTCAACCCTAGCCAACTAGTTATGCCTGCCTTGAGTCTTTAGAGTGAAGATTCCCAGTCCACAGCTGAGCTCAGTAGGAAAGATCAGTGGTCAATCAACATTGTCAATCATGAAACCTAGAGGCAAGAGTAGCAACAAGAACTACCCAAATATCCTTACAAAAGAGAAGTATAGATAATGCTGAACTAAGAGCAAGGAAGTAGAGTGGGAGATATGCATGAGCACAGAGCCTCAGTATTGCCCATGGCTAGATGTGAAAAGGAATTGGGATACAACCAAAATTCAGGGCAGTACAGAGTCATGAGAATCAGGGAAAGAGAGAAGATCATAGTGCAGATTGTGATCAACAGAGGAGCCTTGTGCAAAGCTGTAAGAAGACTGAGAATGATGACAATCCCAATACTAGGCAATGACAAAGTTAACAACTTGGGAAAGATTGTGTTGTTTCGGGAAATGATGAAGTGAGGAATTACAGTAGATTTTTATGTATCACACAATTAAAAAATTATTAGCTCACCTCTCAGCCTCCACTTTCAGGGATAATTTATTACTGTACATTATTAAAATTTAATCATTAGTTGGAGTAATGCAACCTCATGAGAAAAAAAAGCACTCTAAGTTTTAATTTTTTTAATTAAATAAGAGTGATTGCTAACCTTGTTGCTTTCAAATTGTTGTTAGAGGTTGTGTGAATATGATGTTTATAGATGATATTATTAATTTTTATTCTAAAAATTAACTTCAAATCACATTAAATTAAGGAACCCAAATGCAATTGTTGCACTTTCTCATAACAGATTCACCATCACACTGATCCAGATATGTGTTATTTCAGTATTTAATTAGTATAACAGAGAAACTCTACAACCACACTTTTTATTGACCCAAATGAAAAGGAAGAAACAAAGTCAGGTCCACCACCTCTGACTTACAAATGTACCTGGCTAACAAAAAGTCATTTGGGCAAAGAAGCCCCCACTTCCCCTACAGTGACATCCACGTGTTGGTTGGCCTACTCTCATTAAATGAGGAGATGGGACTTGCATGAGCGCTCTGGCCCTTTAATGCCACTGGCATTCCAACTCATCAATGCCCTGTGGCAGTCAGAACCCAGGAGGGCTGAGAGCACAGAGCGCTGGCAGTTGGTGGAATGATGGAGGACAGGCAAGCAGGACCTGGGGCAGGTACGTGCAGAGCACTTGAAAGAAGAAAGAAATATTTACCTTGGAGAGCAGGGGATTTCTAAGAAGATTAAGTCAAACTAGCAAAATATTTTTATTTAAACCTTAAGAATGATAACAAACAAGAGTAATTTTATTGATAGGAGAAGATCAACACTCACTACTTGAAAAGTGTATCATTTTTTATCCAATAAACACTTAACTTTTAGTGTTTCAAGTAAATATTAAATAAGTTAACTTGGATTTAGAGTGCCCCAGATTTTATTTTAAAGCTACAGACTGTTAAATGTAAAAAAGAAATTGGAAGAATAATAAATATACCATTTTTTTAATTGACAAAAAAAAAACACAACAATGTGTAGTCACCATTCCATTGGCAACGTTTTCTTCTTAGGATATATAATAGCTATTTCATTGCAAACTTAAAACCAATCTCTAAAGTGTAAGTCTGCTGACTTTCTCTTTCATTTCAAAGACATTCTTAATTGATAGCCCTGGGGAAGGGATTATTCTATTCAGTAACATTTGAACATTTGAAAAACAATTACTTTTTTTTTTTTTTTTTGGTCAGAAGAAATAAGAGTTAATCACTAAAGATATCTCCTGATGATGTGATAAACTAAAATCTGAAATCATCTAGAAGAATAAATAGAATTCATCATGGCCAACCTGTCCCACAGTCAGAAGGGCCGCAAAAGGCCTTTATCCTTGCAAGCTCTAATGCCACAAGTACCCCGCGGCAACTATTTGCACCTTCTGGAAGAGAAACAAAGACTACAGCTAAAGAAATTCCTCCTTCATAGGATGTTTCTAGTGGCCAACACACAGGCAAACCTGGAGAAAAAAGAAATTGCCGAATACTATGAACAAGTATTTCAGTCGATTTTGAAACATCATCCAGGAGAAGCAGTGACAGGATTATTGCTCATATACCCCACGTCCCTTCTGCATATCCTTGAGTCTTCCAGTGATACCCTCTACCAAATTCTTTTAGATTATCTAGACCATGAAAGAAAGGAAACAGACTATTTCGTCCAAAAAATGAAAATTATAGTCATTTCTCATAATATCCCAACGAGGTTCTTCATGCAATGGCACGTTTCAGTCATCAAAGTGCCAGTTATGTATCTTGATGATGTGACACAGTCACAGTCCTTAAATGAGGTCATCACAGATTTCCTCACCCAGACTCATAAACTAGCACTTCACCTTTTTAAGGCTATGAAAGCGGGTGCTAAGGGGCCAGGGGATAATTTGCACCAAGTTGCACCTGAGCTACTCCTTCCAGAACAAATCATAAAGTATCTGTTGAAATGTGAACAATTCATGGACCCACAAACATTCATGAACATGTATAATAAACCTGTTCACGTTACCATGGATTCTGAGGTGGTCTGGCCTGCTCCTTCCCGTTTCTACAGCTGAGAGATATGATGTGGTCTGATCTCTTGAGGATGTTGTGCTACTTTAAATAAAGGGGAAAATATTTCTAGAATTTTCCTTCTCTATTTAAAAAAAAAAAACACTGCAGTGTACACAGAGGTAATACGTTGAGCTAAATATAAGAGTGTATTTGTTCTGATATTAAGTTAAATACATTATTTTTTATTCATAGTTCTCAAATTCTATCACTTTTGTGGAACTCATTTTTTTTAAATATAAATTCAGATTCTCATTCATTCTCTCAAAAGTTAGTGAACAGACTTTACCGTGTAGCAGAAGTACAATCCTCTGGCAATGGAATATTTAGGGGGACAATTCAACCCTTGAGTTGCCTGCAACCTAAAGTTAGAGGCAAGAATGTGTAAAATTAATTATGATATATGATTTGATTATTACTGTAGGAGTATTAGGGCTTTCTGAGCACAAGCAAGAAGAGTACTCACTATATGATTCCTGCATTCTGAAAGCAAAATGTAATCTTTGAAAATAGTTCCAAAGTTCACGTATTCTGGCCTACATATATAACAATAATATTAGGATCACTATAAGGCTAAAGAACACAATATTTTTTTTTTAAATGTCTAGAAAACACATCATCAGATGGCTTTATATTCCTTCATGTGACATTATTTATTGAGCACCCCTCTTTCTACATGACATTTTCATGCACTGGGGCAGGGCACGAAATACATAATGATATATTCCTGTCCACTTTAAAACTTTATTTCTAAATGATTCTACTTAAGATATTTTCTCAATTTACTCCCTATGAAGCAATTTCTATAGGAAATGAATTAAATGTTTGTTGCATCAGATAGAATTTTTTTTGATGGGGTCAATTTTGTTTGGAAGCATATTTTCTAAAGTTTGCTAACTGAATAAAAATATAGTTTATGGATAAAAATTCTGGATTAATATATATGAAATTAAGGTACATGGTACTGTATACTCCAATATATCCAATCCCACAGGTTCCCTTTACGATGTAACCTTTACATTCTTCCGATTTCCTTTTTTGCTGTGACTTCTAAATCCCTTCCCTTGAAATCAGGTAGTCTTTTTGATCTCCTTGGCCAATGGAGTACCTCAGGAGTTATTCCACATGACCCTCAAGGCTGAGTCATAAAAATGCCATGCCCTTTGCTTTGCTCACTAGCTCCTAGAGCCTGAACACTATACTGTGAGCAATCTAAGCAGTTTTCAATTGACATTCCTAGTTAGGGCCCATCCTAGAGCCAGTGTTACCCGCTGGACATGTGAGTAGACTTTGGGTGATTTAAGACTCTGGTCTTCCAGTTAATCTTAGATTTCAAGTCAGCCCAGCTAATGTTATGTGGAGTTAGAAATGACTTTTTCCCACTGAGTCCTGAACAAACTACAAGACTATGAACACCATTAGTTAGGTATTTATTCAAATGAAAATTACTCTTTATTATAGTCACTTTAGGAGGATTTCTATATAACCCAGTAATAACACCATGCCCAAATCATTTTGTGATTTTTTTATGAAAGCTGAATTAAAGAAGTTTATAACCAAAGACAGCTTAAATATTTTAGTTATATCCAGTTTTAATCATCAACTAACATATGCTCCAACTTGATTAGTAGTTTTAACATTCAATCTTTCATTTGTAGATATGTGTGTTTATAAATATCACACTCAGTCTCAAAGAAAGATCTACTGTCATTGAATAAAGAGTGTGACATGGTTTTAGTCAGCTTTCATCACTGTAACCAAAATACCTGACATAAACAAGTGAAAGGAGGGAAGTTTTATTGTGGCTCATAGTTTCAGAGGTTTCAGCCCATGGTTGGTTGACTCCATTCCTTTGAACCTTAGCTGAGGTAGAGCATCATGAAGGAAGGAAGTAGCAAAGGAAAGTTTCTCAGCAAATGGAAGCTAAGAAGCAGATAAAGGGAATGTGGAAGGGACTGGACATAAAATATACCCTTTCAGGGAATATCCTCAGTGGCCTGCTCCCTCCAAGTAGGCCCCACCTCCTATGGTTTCTGCCAACTCCCAATTATCCATCAAATGAATTAATCCAATGTTAAGGTTAGTGCCCTCATGATTCAATATTCCCTAAAGGACCTACTCTAAACTTCCTGCATTGACAACCAAGCCTTTGGTCTTTGGAGACTTTGGGGAACATTCTAAGTCTAAATCATAACATCCTGCCTCTAAGGGGAAGCACCCATTGTTTTCTGTAGCAGGTGTAGCACTGAGACATTTATATCGCTTACAATAATAATGTGTAAAGGAGACTGATTTAGCTGTATATGGTTTGAGTATATTTGATAAAAATCAGAATCTTACATTTGGACCATACAAATATAACTTAGTTTGATAAATCCTCAAAATATAAATCATTAAACCTGATGAAAACTCATAATTTTCAACTCAATCAAAGTTATACTTTCCTTACACCCAAAGATAAAAATAAATTAACACTGTGAACATACAGTATTCAATACTCAGATAACAATGAACTATAACATATATTCATATATGTTCATGAACATGGAAAATTCAAACTTTGTAGCCAGCTCCACCCTAAATCTTTTGATTTTTTTGTAGATACTATGTAATAGACTTCCCTGTTGATGTATGCTTGCTTTAGAGTTGACTAATGAGTTTCAGGAAGGTTACAGATTTCTTGAAGAATAACTGAAATAATATTTGAAAGGAAAACTCTCCCAGGCTAAATTCTAAAAAACTGTTGTCTCCCTATTAATAGAAGAAACATTTCTATTTCTTCATGGAGAATTATTGCTTAATCCAAATAGCTTTTGACATACAGTATCTTTCTTGTAACTTTAGTTACATAAAACTGCATTTCAATTAAATTAAACCTATCTCTTCAGTGCTGTACCTCAGATTCCCTGAGGAACTAAAAATAAGACAGCCTTGCACCAACTTTACACAGCAAGATACTTTCAGATTATTTCATTGTATTAAATGATTTAATGTAGAATTAGAGTTCTCCCCCTTGTGGTCAATTATGTAAATTTCCAGATTACCTGCCCATAGCATTTATATTAATAAACACAGTGCAGAGATTTTAAAAGAATACAGGTAAAACTAAAAAAAAAGTAACTTTTAAATATCTATTACTCTCCTTGTTCTACAAATAAAAGTATATGAGGCCTAAAGATATTAAGGTATTTTTCCAAAAGCAAAAGAAAGTGTTTATAACATTAGCTCTTATTTCCCTTCACTGCATTAATTACACAAATTCTGGTTCCTCTACAAGTAAACTATGTAAAGTAAATGATTTCTGTCAACTCACTTTTCTCATTGTTTTATAATTTTTAATTCTAAAATGGATTATTTTTAATATTCAAGAAAAAACTTTTGTATTTACTGATCCAATGCTGAGTTGCTATATAAAGTAGTAATCATTAATACCTTTCTGTTCTTTCACTTTTTGAAAGACCAAATTCAATACTTTTTTATTTGATTATTTATTTTATTGGTAATTTGTTACAATGGTTGGACTCTAGATCAATCCAAATACTCTTGCTGGTATGTTCCTATATAGTTGTAAACTTCAAAAAGGGGGTTCTTATATTTGATTTAATTATAAGCAGTTATAAAGTTAGAATAAAATAAGGATCCATTTTTAACTCAAGGTGAATATTTACTAATTGGTTCACCAGTAATTTTCAGTCTAAAGGACCAGTTTCTATCCCCAAAGAGGCTAAAAAAGGAGATAATAGTGTTGTCAAGGTATTCTTTTCTGTGCCTGCTCACTGTAGTTACTTGTTCTTTACCCCAATCCAGTTCATGCTGTGACCTCAATTACTACTTTAGAACTACTAACTTCAAATGCTTGTTTGCATTTTCATTTATTTAACATTTTTCATACAAATATTTTTTGTTGTCATCACTGTTTAGTCCCTGGATACCATGGCATAATAAGACAAGGCCTATGTTTTCATTGAGCATGTCATCTAGAAAAAAGAACTATAATAAATAGGGGAGTTTATTTCATATACTTTTATGTGTTGTGGGGGAAATAAAAGTCATAACATTGACAGTGACTTAAGGGTCCCGTTTATATTATTTGTGTTTGTTGGTCAGGGAAGGCTTCTCAAAGGAAGTAAGTGGTCTACAAACTGAGACCAGAATGAGAAGAGGTGCCATACACATCAAGATGGGATGGCAAAGGTCAGAACATTCTGGGAGAACAGCAAATTCAAAAACCTTTTAACAGGAGTATGCTGGTGTGTTTGAAAGACAGCAAGAAGTCTAGAGTGAGTGGCTCTTTTCCATGAAGAGGAGAGTTGCAAAGAGTGGCCCAGGATACAAGATGTGGGGCTTTCTGGTCATAGTTAGGGGTCTGCATTTAATGCTCAGTGTTTTCCTTATTACTGCATGGACCAATCTTTGTTCTAGTCTTATGTAGTGCCTTCCTAAGAAGTACCACTGGATGCCCACAAGCATTTCCATCTCCACATCTAAATTCTGTGAGAATTTTCCCACAAATTTTGTTCTTATTAATATCTAAAATTCCTAATTTTATATCCACATAATAACTTCTACTCTAATTTGGAAATATACCAAGAATACACAGTGCAAGTGATTCTGTTAAACTTTTATATTTACATATTACTATTCACTGAACCAAAATCCAAGTATTGTTACTTATTCCCATTTTATTAGGTTAAAATACTCTTTCCTGTTGCAGTATGTGAGCAAGCATTGAAAGGAATTTTTATTTCATATTAAAGACATTTTCTTTATATTTTTTAAATCCTGATTTCAGTAATTATGCTTACCTGCTTGAGATAGGTGTTTGATATGACTAATATTTATCCATTTGATAAGATGAATATTTACCTTCTATCTTTCCTAAGTCATTGTAAGTATAAATTTGATACTATTTAAATTATAAGGTTCACATATATGATTAGATTTTAAAATATTGATCCATTTTTATTTGTTGTTTTTATGTATACATGACAGTAGGGTGTATTTTGACCTATTATATATACACGGGGTGCAACCCACTACAATTTTTTTTAAGAGAGAGAGAGAGAGAGAGAGAGAGATGAAAGAGAGAGAGAGAATTTTTTAATATTTATTTTTCAGTTTTTGGTGGACACAACATCTTTATTTTATTTTTATGTGGTGCTGAGGATCGAACCCAATGCTCTGTGCATGCCAAGCGAGCACGTTACCACCTGAGCCACATTCTCAGCCCATCCCATTACAATTTTGATCCCTTTCTTGTGGTTGAACATGATATGGAATTACACTGGTTGTGTATTCAGATTTGAGCATAGAAAAGTTATGTTTGATTTGTCTTTCCTATTCCCATCACCCCTCCCTTCCCTTCATTCCCTTTTGTCTAATCCACCAAATTTCTATATTTCCCCCTCTACCCTCCCTTATGTTTTTTTTTTTAAATAGTCTTGATCCAATGTTTAAAAAACAGTATAGTAAATGTAAAGGCTTGATTTATGGCAGAATAAATTGCTAAGTGTTGAAACATATTTATATGTTACTAAAATTGACCACTGTAATGACCTCCTAAAGAATCTCTCTCACTCAATCCCTCTTCCCCATTCAGCTATGCTTTGGATCTTTGGAAGCAAAATATATATATATATATACAGACTATCAAAAACAAGGTTTCTTTACAAAAGATGAAAACTGCATATTTGGATATTTTAATTCTTTGATTCTTCACTGTTTATTCTGTGTAGTGAGTAACATTATTTGACCACAGTTCTGCTCCAAAGTCAAAAGGAAAACCTAACATGTAAGTGAGATCTTAGTTATGTACTAGTTCTATTTCTAATATATATATATATATATATATATATATATATATATATTGCTTAAATAGAGATGAGGAGGATGAATTTTTTTGAGAAAGATGTTAGTATTGCCTATAGGTATTTTATGATAGAGCAGGTTAGTCATTAATTCAGACTCTAGGTTTATATATATATATATATATATATATATATATATATATATTTGTATGTATAATATGAACAAATAATTTATTCCTTTTTGGGCTTCTTCTCACCTACACTGCAGAATCTATGAACACCATAAAGTCAGTGAAGCCTCTCAAATATTAGCCAAAACCATCAGAAAGGAAATACTATATAGATTTGGATAATCAGGTAGACATGGACAGGACTGAGATGTTCTATTAAAAATCAGAATCCTAGTCTGAATTAATGAAGGAGGAAGCACTTTTATTGAAGGTCAATGAGAAGTCATTGAAGATATTATGAAGGGCATAAGCTGATTTGTTTTGCTAATGAGTGGAGAATAGCCTGGCAAGGAACATATTGGTGTTGACTGATTCCTAGAAAGTTGTTAAAACTCTTCTAACAGAAGATGATCAGAGTCTGAACTAAATTAATGAGCATGGAAATTAGTGTAAGGGTACCAATTTGAGAGATAATAATCAGGTGAATAAACACAGATTAAACATCTCAAAAGATGTCAAATATGTCTCTTGGTTATCCAATAAAATGGTACCATTCCTGATATAGGAAAGTGAGGCAGGAAACATAGAAAGGGTACTGAATATATAAAACTATTTTTGTTTGATATTTCCATTAGTGATACCTCTCTATATACCTACATACACAACTATAACATGTCATTAGTTGAAATTATATTATTTCCATTATTAATATGACTATATGAGGTATAGATCTCATATATATAAAATCTCATTCTTTGTGGAAATGGCTAGGTGCTAATATACAAGAAAACAACTTCTTGTAAAAGAATTTGATAAGTTGAAACAAGTTAAGCTAAAGGAAAAATTGTCCCAAAGATTATTCTGAGTGTGATATATCAACTACCACATCTCCCCCATAATCTTATATCTGCATTTAGTGGGACAAGAAATGAAATCAGTAGTGCTTATTGAGTCTAGTGCCTTCCTTTAGTCAAAGTCACTCCAAACTTTAAAAGAACTGTTTATTATCCAAGTTACACACATGTAACCCCAGAGCTTTGGGAGGCTTATGGCAGTAGGATCACAAGTTCAAGGACAACTTCAGAAACTTAGTGAGACCCTGTCTCAAAAATGAAAAATTCCAAGAGCTGAGGTTGTAGTTCAGTGGTAATAAGCTCCCCTGGATTCCAGTCCCACTAGTATATTCAAAATCCATGTGTTAGGGAACATGGAACAGACAAGCACATGAAAGCCTTCATTTGCACTTTCCAAATCCATTGGTATGTCATTTTTTTCCCATGTGCAATGAAAATGTAAATGAAAAAAGTGGGTTTTGGTACTATATTGTAACGAGTTGCCTACCACTTTTATTAACTGGTGCCAGGAGAACATGGCAGACATTTGAAGTTACTCTGTCTTTAGTCACTCAGAAAGTATGGACTGCAAAACCGTCAGGTACCTTGCTAAGCATGGCTGCATGCAGTCATAAGCCAAATAAGCATAATTTTTTACCTTAAAGAGCACGTGGTTTCTTTTCCTTGTACTCCAAATACACAAAAGGAAATTAAACAAACATTATAGTTATCATAGCAGATAGACAAGTTTGTTTCCTAACTTTACATAGTTTCAGGGATCAGGGGAGTCCTCTAAGGAAAGAAAGAGACAGTAGTAGGGTGTCCTAAAACACAAAGGCAGGAAGAATCATGTTGTGTGAGACTGAAAGAAAAATTTCAATAAGACACAACCTGAAGTATAAAGGGTAATCATGAGAGATGAGATCAGATAGCTAGGCATGGGGCCAGATTATACAGTTATAGACATTTAAAACTGCATAAATACTACGACTATATTCCAAGAAAACTGAAACACAGTTTTATTTAAGTCAGAGGAACACCATGATTAAATACACATTATAGAGGAACCACTATCAATTGAGGAGAAGAGATTGGGCGGGAACTAGGCAATTAGACTGGAGAGGCACAGTGGATAAGAGGCTCTTACAGGGAAAGAAATGATAGAAGTCTATGCATAGTCGTTATAATGCCTTATAAGGACAGCAGCAGTAGAAAGAATAAAGAGATATGTCACATATCTTGGCATTTGAAAGTACAGGATATGGAGAACAGAAATGAGTCAAAGATAAAAACCTGAAGGTGTACATTCCCTGCGGTAGGGACCTACAAGAGCAGCTGTTTAGGTTGTGCAGGGAATAATGAGATGAGATTTTCTATTTTGAACCTGTGGAATTTGAGATGTCCCAGAAACATCAATGTGAAGTTACCTAATAGAAGGTTCAATATATTGCCCTGGATCTTTGGAGATGGACCTGTCATAGAGATAAAGATTTGAAAATCAGTTTACAGATGGTGACTGGGAATTCAGGAGTAGTGAATGCTATCACTCAGCACAACTAAACAGAATGAGCAGTCAAAAAAATCTAGTTCAAAACCCTGAGAAATGCCAACAGCAGAAGAAGAGGGAGCTAGAAAGAAATCTAAGAAGGCATTACTCAATTTAAATCGCTCAGACACCAAGGAGAAAAGCAGATGGAGTTGGTGCCAAGGAAGACAAAGGAATAGATTCCCCTAAGAAGGAATCACTGCCTCCAAGGCAAGGGAAAAGGAGACCAGACGAGTAGGGTTAATGACAAGAACAATATTGGTGACTTGAGAAGAGCAGAGCTATGCAAGGTAGTGGAGACAGAAACAGGATGCACTAAATTGAGAAGCAAAGATAAGAGAAAATGGAAGAGTAGACAACATTTCCAAGAGCATGGCTGTTGGCATTGAAATTTCAGAGTAGATTTGGAAAAGCAAAAAAAACCTTTTAAGATTCCAAAATTTTACCAGACATTGTGGTGCATAACCTGTAACCCCAGCAGCTCAGGAGGCTGAGACAGGAGGATGGCAAGTTCAAGGCCAGTCTCAGAAATTTAGCAAGGCCCTAAGCAACTTAGTAAGATCCTGTTCAAAATGAAAACCAAAAAGGAATGAGGATGTAGCTCAATGGAAAAGCACCCCTGAGTTCAATCCCCAGTACTGAGGGGAAAAAAAATTTAGTAAAGAGATGACCACTAACTCTGTTTCAAGTGACAATGTACAGGTTTCTTGTACTTTAAAGGCTTTCAAGTGACGGTTGACTATGTATACAGTTCTGGAAAGGAATGTTTTCTCAATAGCCATTTGTTTAGATAAATAATTGCACTAGAAGAAATCCAGCTCTGCAGACAGAAATTGTGGAATATGTCTTGAATCATTCCATTGGTATTTCCATGGTCAAACTGTTACAGTTGATTGCAGATCATGTCAAGTGCTTTATACACTTCATGGATCAATCACATTGAATTCATAAATTTTGCTCTGAAATTTGGCCCTTATCCAGGTCACTTCCTTTTTTGCCCAGTCAGGGCTTGCTAGCAAACTGCAAATTACAATCAAATCTCAATTTTCCAAACTAATGACTTTGGAGAGCAATAACACACAATCCAAAATGATGGTGAATTCATGAACCATTTATCTCTGCAATGTATGTTCATTAAACTCAGCTATCAGTGCATCCTATATGGCATTTATAACAAAATGATAAGCTATTTCAACTGAAATGACTCAAGGGAACTTGTTAAGTTCTCCAACTTCTGTATTTGTGCTACTTAGTACATTTTATTGTTTATATCGCCTCTTATATTAAGGTAACTCCTTAAAATAAACTAACATAAAGCAATTATTTCTCTCTTTCTAAATTGTTCATTAACAAAAGTAAAGAGAATTGTATGAGGACTCCATTTTCCCACCACCCTCATTCAACAATTATCAGTATCTTCTTTCAAAATTTTCCCTTTGTTAAGTAAAATGACTATTTTCTAACATAATACATATTAAGAGAGCAAACAAATATTAGAACTAGAGGAGCTGTAGACATTTCCATTTCAGCCTAATACCCCAGTGAGGATAGTGAAGCAAGCAGAGAACTTTTTCAAAATCACAGAACTAACTGATAGGAGGTAAGAGTAGGACAGAACTCACATCTTTCTTATTCTCTCTGGTGAAATCAGAACTATACTTCTACTGTCTTATTCTTGGTGTAGATTTTTTTCAAAAATCTATTATCATTCTCTACTGTCTCACAGAACACACACAAGCACACAGACACACACACAAACATGCACACACCTGAAGTTTTTAAAAGCTTGTACATAAGCCATATAGTTATTGGGCAGAACTTTTAGGAATGGGGAAACTGAGTAATGAGTTATGAGAGGAAAAAATATTCTTATTTTGATTTTTTAAACCAAAATATAACCCATACATATCAAACAATATATTCAATATTATTTTATGAGATTATTTCTGCAGTTCCTGTATTCCTTTTATCACTTAAAAGGGAGGTAATTATCAGTTTGACATTTGCACTTTGGGGTTTATTATAACAAACAGCAAATGTTTCTGTAACTGAAAAGTGTTTAGGAGTTTTTGAAATGCATACCATGTTTTCCCTGAAAGTTTTCTTGTGCCTAAACTGAATGTGTGGGATAATTCTTTGGAGGAGCTCTCTCACTCGTGCTTGATGCTAAAGAGATTTACTCAGGGTACTGTGCGATTGCAGAAGGCTTGGAAACCCACAGGTTATGGGGAGGCACATTCTGATAGCAGAAGCACCTTTTTGTTTATCTCTGGCAATACCTGATTGTTCTTGCTGCTATTAACCAAAAGATAGGTATATAAGCACAAATAATTAGTTAACAAATGACAATAAAACTGTTGACACCAAAATATCTCCTGATGCAGATGACTTCCAGTTGATTAACAGGCATAAAATGCTTGCATGAATAAAATTACATGTGCATTTTTATAATATAATTATAGATGAGAGAGATAAAGATGTTAGAGTATATAACACATGCATGTGTGCGTGTGTAACAATCTTAACCCCACATAAAGAAACTAATTAAGATGCATAAAACAGCTCTCAGTCAAGTGGGAGAACCAGGGATTTAACTATCAAAGCTTGACAGTACAGTACAAGAAAGGCTTTGTATTAAATAATGCAGACCATTTCTCTACCAATGAATGAATGATAAGCTCCCCACCTCTATTCTGAGGCCACTCTGAAAGAAACTGCCCATAAACCTTTCTCAGGTGTGTCTTTCCACAGTTCCCTGTGTAGAGAGTGTGACCTTCTCAATTTTTCTGTCACCCAGCCCCCCCTTTTCTCCTCCTGCTCCAGGATAGTTATTATTTACCAGGAACAGAGAAATCCCACTTGAAAGGTGGCAAATTATGAAGCTAACCTAAGAACCAGAGACTGACATATCTGAGAATGACAGAGGAACAGAGTCACCTCAGCTCTTGATTTTCTATCCTTGACTGAGGCCTGGTAGCATTTTCTACCCTTGAATCTTTCCAATTAATTCTTGTTCACTTAGGAGGTGTGGAGTCTTTTGTTTATGTTTTCTTTTTCTCTTGAAGCAAGTGAGGGCTAAGCAGCCTAACATTTCTTAAAGCAACCTTCCCACATATAGTACAATTCTAGGTTTCACATTTAAAAATTCATGTTCACAGTTCAGATTTTCTGCTGGTTAACCTTGAAAAAGTTGTTTAACCTTTAAGCCTCAATTTTGTCACTTGTAAATTGAATGTGCACTCGAATATTAAATGAGATAAATCATAAATGAAAATAACCAGCAATTTCATAAAGTTTTTTTTTTTAATTTAACTGAGTTTGGAGTGTGGTTTATAGGTTCATGCTTTCCAAAATTCAGTTATGAAAATAAACTTTGTAATAAGATCATAAGATGTTTTGAATTCTGACCAGTAGCCCAGTGAGACTTTAGGAATGTCAGGCCAATTAGTCAAGCTATGGATATGTCCTCTTCTGTAGCAACCATTATCCAGGAGTCTGAACATATTCTAGAGTATTTCCAGCAGGATAAAGCACAGGGTTAGTTCTTAAGCAAGCTTTTGCTGCTGTGCTTAATATCCTCTGGAAGAATCTGAGCTACCCTTTGATAAATGCCTAAATACCAATTTAGACAACTGGACCCTGATAAGTTAATTAATTTTTATTCATCTGCATTATGAATGCCCTACTTATACTCTTCAATAATGTGAATGTTAGAAAATTACTCCACCATTGTAATTAAATGACTTAATATACTTGTGAAGAAATTTTTATTATTTTTTAAAGAACTCAAATTCTAAGATTAAAATGGACTTATGTTGGTTTTTATGGGTTTTTGTTTCCATTATGTTTCTAACAAGAAATTGGTTGCTTAATTATATGTACTTAAAAGAATGAGATAGTAATGCCACTGTGCCTTGTCACCTTGAAATACATAAATTGATTTTTAATATTCATACCTCTGAGTAGAATTAGTAATGTGGCAAAATTTTTAAAAAGTACATTATGAAAAGGGAAGCAGAAGGTACATTTTTATTTCTTCTTATGAAGAGAGATCATTTGAGATTTTCAAATTATAATATTATTTGTGTTTTATGTGAAATAAAATTATTGAAAAGTGCTTACTTCATCTTTGAACTGTTATGAATTTTTAGTGTATTTGAATTCTCAGAATTTGTCTTTATAGTTTGTTCAATTGCTAATAAGAAGTCTTTACCATTGTTTTCTTACTGAAGAAAGTCTGAACATTAGTTGATTTTACCAACATGTTAACATTAACTGCTGTAGATATAAATATTGCTCCAGATTTTTGTCTTTTAATTTTGCCTTATGTATAAATGCACAAATTTTACTGTATATTGTTAGTGGTCTAACCAACTAAAATTGAATGAATGCATGAATAACCACATGAGCAGCTGTACTGAGAGTCTACTAAGCTGCATATGAAAGGCTAGTATTGGTACAGTTTGTCTAGAATGAAGTGAATGCTTTCTATTTGTTGACATGACTAGGAACTGGGTGCTGGGGAGCTTTACAGAGAATATCCACCAGTTTCCTAATTTAAAAAGGAGAGAATAGAAGTGAGCAAGACATAAATCTTTCCTTAACCTCGGGCCTCAGTGTTATAAAGTTGGAGTATTGGTGAGTTGACATTGTCCAACAATTTCATAATTTAATGTGCACAACAAACTTATGGGATGCTTGCTTAAAATGCACATCCCAGGCCCCAGCACAGGTGTTCTGATGCCTTAAGTCCGGTGTAATACCTAAAATCTGTGCTTTAATCCCATTTAGACAGCATCTGATGGAACTGAGTGCTAAAGGACATTCTAGTTTGATTTTATTAAAAGTTACTAAGTTGTCACATTTGTCATGTAACTTAACAGTCTTGTTTTCCATCTTGATATTCCAGACTCAAGAAAAGGTAATATATGCAGAAAGTATGCACTTTGACTGCAATTAATCATCCAACTTGCCCTCTCTCTAGAATATTCCCAAACTTTAAACTCTGATTTTTGAAAACTGAACCAGTGATACATTGTAAGACAGATCATAAATGGACATGTATCACACTTGCATTTGTTTAATGTGCACTTTCCATGCTATACTCTAAATTACATTGGGCTGAAAACATGAGTTCCTCACACACATCAGTAGCTGCACTGGCTAGCAGCAATGCCAAACACCATTAATCAAAAAATACTTTCTTTTCAGGAAGATGCCTACATTCCTTGGCAGGAGGTATGAGTGGTAGGAAAGGCGCATGGCAAGGAAAGATTAAGAAAATGTTTAAAAATAAATTCTAGTAGATTTACTAATCTGTCAAGGGAATACAGAACATTTTTAAGATTCAGTCTTAGGTCACTATATAAAGACAATGTCCCCAACCAGATGGAGCAATAATTTAGTTTTGGAAATCATATGTGAAATGTCTATGGAAGATTATAACAGTGAATAACTACACATATGTATGAATCTAAAATTCTGGAATAGGGTAAGCTCCTTCACAGATGTCCAAGGTCTAATTGTCAGAACCTATAAATTCTGTCTTACATGTTTAGAAGAACTTTGCAATTGTAACACTAAGAATCATGAAAAGGGGAAGGAATCTAGGACCATCCAGGTGGGTTCAATCTACCATATATCCTTTAAAGCAAAGATTTTTTTTTTTCTCAGCTACAGAGAATCACAGAGATGGCAGTATAAGGAGATATTGCAGCTTTTGAAACCAGAGACAGGTAACCATGAGCCAAGGAATGTAGGCAATTTCTGAAAGCTGGGAAAAGAGAAGAAAGCCTACAGAAAGAAAAGTAGCTCTGCCTATACCTTAACTCTAGTACAGTGAGACCTCTGTAGGTCTTCTGGCCTGTAGAAGTGAAAATAATAAATTTGTCTTATTTTAAGTCATTAATATTGTGCTCATTTGTTACAGTAGCAATAGAAAACTAATAAGAGGAGTCTGGGTTAAACATACACATTTATACCCACTGGTCATATTTCTGTAGACAGAGACATTTATAAGTATACAACATACAAACACACATATACAGTACATATAACAGAAAATGATTTCCATCATTAGTTACTGCCACTCCCTCTTAGTCTCTGCAATCTTATAGTACAAATTATAAATGCAGTCCTGGGTATTTGCTGGTGATTATTTCTATCCTCATCCTTCCTCTCCTGTGGAATTGGAATCCCATAAACTACTGACTGGAAGCCTGAAAAGTGCATATATCCCAGAGAGCCCCTGGTTTCTGGGTAGGTTTGCCAATAGAAATCACTTGGTGGGTTGATGGGAGAGGTGGAAATTAGGAAATGGGCAAAAAAGGCAGGTGACTGCAGCTGCCTCAGCATATAAGTAGTCACAAGTTCTGGTGGTGGCTAGCAGCAGTACCAGGGCAAGTGGTGTCTTTGCAATAGCTGCACAATTGTGGCTACAGCTGGCAATGGTAGGTACCAAGAGCTTGGGCAGTGTGACCGTGAGCTCCTTCAGGGACTGTGAGTTCTTGCATACCTGCAGGACCGTGGTGAGATGGTTTCAGAAACCACAGTACCACCACTACCACCAACCTGAGAGTGCAGGTTTGCAGGGTCCATTCAACACCACTTTTCCCTTCCTTCCCCCAGTCCTGGCAGTGGTAGTGACTTCCCAGTGGTTACTAATCTCTGGGTAATAACACCTTCCCTTTTCTCTCCTTCAGGCTTTTTAATACATTTGTAATTGTATTCCTTCCCTCCATTTGAAAGCCTGAGAATGGTTTCTGTTATCTAACTAGACACTGATACAAATGCTTTTGTAACATGAAGTGGCAGATGATATACATTGATTGAATACATTCCTATGGGCTGAGAACAGAAGGTATGTGTATAAAAGCTTATATCTGCACATCAATTTTAATGTTTGCTCATTGTGTGGACATACATATGTATAACATATACAGTCCTTAGTCATATAATATTTCCTCATTTCAAATAATTTACTGGCAAAATAGGTTTTTGTTGCAGAAAGACAGTGCATGGGGCACTGATTGTTGTTTAAAATTTCCAAAGGCAGTAGAAAACATTTAGGCACAGTAATGAGCTTGGATACCTACCATCATAGAAACAGTAGTTTTAGATTAAATATCTTTCCATATAGAAAGGGGAGAGGATCCTTCCTCATGGCAGCGAACTCATAAAAACAAGTTGTCTACTTCACTAAATTTGCTCTGATAAAAACACCAAGAAAAATAGAAAAGCCACTTCAAATGTATCATCACCTTGAATTAAGTCTGTATTAGGAAAGTAGGGCACACTGAGCATTTTTATTATAAAGTTGTGAAAACATGGGCTGCTATTTCTAACAGTTGTGTTAAACAGAATGCTAACTGGCCCCTACACCAGTGCTTCTCTTCCCAAGAAAATACTACAGTACAGATCAGTCTTATAGGGCCATCCAGAAGAGCAAAGATGTCTACCACTGATATCAAAGTGTTAAGTTCCAAGTCATTACTGAGAACATTTTAAGGGGTTATGGAAACCTGGGTTTAGAAGAACATGTCAAAATGACAGAAGTAACCATTGGTTACATTTCATTGTGCACTTACTATGTACCAAATACTGAACTAAACCTTTAACATTCATTAGCTCGCTCACTCACTGTATACAATGCCCCTATAGATAGGAATGACCACAAGTGTAAAATGTGAGGCTCATCATGGTACAGCCATCACACAGTTGGTTAAAGCTGACATGGGAGAGCCGATCAGTTCAGTCCAACTTTGAAATCAATACTTTTCAGCACTTCTGTATACTTATTACAAGAAGGGAAAAGTTTCATGTTCTTACTTTAAAACTAGAAGGGTGGGATAAGGGTTAATATTTAAAATAAGGTAAAATACAGTCATGTACTGCTCAATAACATTTCAATTAATTATACAACATTACTATGATGGTGATCCTGTGAGATTAAAATGCAGCTGTATATAGCTCTATAAAGTTAATTTTAAGGGGCTGGGGATATAGCTCAGTTTGTAGAGTGCTTGCTTTGCATGCACAAGGCCCTGGGTTTAATCCCCAGCACCATTAAAAAAAAAAGTTGATTTTCAGTTCCCCATTCCTTATAAGAAACTATGTCTCATGAACTTACTGTATAAGTGAATAAATTAGATTAATGATGATTCAAATTTGGAACTCTTATTTTCTTGTTCATAAATTATTTCTGGTTTTTTTTTTTGTAATAACAGAAAAGTAATGATTACCTATCTCATTTGGCACAATTGACAGGAAATAACTAGAAGATCTAACAGCAGAACAACAGAGGGATAAGAGTTTAGTTCTATAGTGAGATTTAAAGCCATATGTCTCTACACATAGGTGATTTACTATGTCCTTGTTACATGGCCTACAGGGTCCTGCATGGCTGTGTTTAAAAGGATGCTAACTGGTCTCCAGTCCTGCCTTGGCTTGTAGCCCCTCAGCCCATCCCAGGCCTGACATTCATTCTTGAATCCTGCCTTAGGGGTCTGTACCACAGTAACTCCTCCTCATTCTTCATGTCTCAGATGAGCGATCTTTTTACTCTGGGAAGTTTTCTATAATTCTAGGACTAGCTGGGATCACCCTGCTCTATCTCCTGAGTGCTATGAAGTAAAAAAAATGCTTATCACCTATCTTCATTCCCTGTCTGCAGACACCTACTGTATTTGTTGTGCTGGCTTCAGTATCACCAGCACCTGGCACAATGCCAAGTATGTGTTAGTAAGGTCTCCAAAAGTGTTTATGAACTTAAGATCTGAATTCTACCAGCTTTGAAGAAGAGCCATATGCCTGGAGAACTTTCCACTGGGAGCTTGGGGTGACAAGTGTGTATCTTCCAAGCAGGGAAGCCCAGAGCTCTTCCAGCCAAAAAGTCCTCATCTTAAGGGCCACCTTCTTCATGGTCTCCACACCCTAGAGGGCCCAAAGCAGCCGCCAAACCAGAATTGTAAATTAAAAATCATCTTCAGTGCCCTATCCAACACTCTCATTCCATCTCCTTCAGGGATGAAACACAGCTAAGATGCTAGGTTAAGAGAAGAATCTTTTCCAAATCCTTTATTCACACAGAAAAGTAAGTAACTAGCAGGATAAAACGTAAATAATTAGCAAGTTATGTATTTGCTACTAAATGCAAATATATATATATATATATATATATATATATATATATATATATATATATATAATGTTTTGAAATATAAATCGAATTGTCTGGCATCAATGACTAGGAATAGAATATTCTCCACAAAGTAGAGAAAGGATTTTCTCTGAATCTGAACAATCGTCCCTGCCTCCAATAGACCCCTAAAGAATGGGGGACACAAGGAGACATGAAACCCAGTCAAATGTACTAGTACAGTCTCTTTTCTGGGTTCAATATCTATAATAACCCCTCAGTTCCCAGCTGATTACACTTTTGGTGCTGGCCTGAAGGCTGCAGCACACTGCCAGACCAAGAGGATCACCGAAACTTTGCTCTCAACCGCTGTCATTCTTCAGTCTCATGCAAACAACTGAAGTTTCAAAACGGAATTCTAAAAAATCCATATAAGGATATAACCAAAAGGACAAAATTGAAAAGCCTACATATAAAAGTTTAGAACTGTCTTGATCTAAATTAATTTTAGACTCAGCCCTAAGTGCTCAGCACCATGGAATTACTACAACAGGGACAGCTTGTGTAGTTCATCTATTTCCCACTGCTTCTGCCCTATTCCCCCGACCCAAAGGAGGAGTTTGGTCGCTTATCAAAGCCTGTAGGTATTATTAGGTATTTATTACTACTGCCCAGGATTATTTGGCTTATGAGGAATTTCTCTTCACACAATGTGATTTATCCTTAAGTTTTGCTATATGGCCAGCAAGCCATGGCCCATAGTAGACCCTTAGCAAATAGTTAACTATATAAGTGACTGACTCTTACTTTCGACTCTTCAGTTGAAATTTTCTTACGCTTCAATACTAGAATCTTTGACTTCCCCCTAAGCCAGCCTACCATATGCAGGTTTCTATCCCACAGGCTGGCTAATCCCATGGACACAGTTCAAAGTGGGCCTCCCTTCTACTTTGGGCACTTTTAACAGGGGAAAATTTGTACTTTCTCAAGCTTATTCTCTTAGGTGTTGCTCACAGTTGAGCTCCCAAGGTCATCTTAACAATTTTTACAAAAACTGCATAGAATAAAACATACATGATCCATGCTTAATGATAGAATTAACAGGCAGTGTTATGAGAGAGCTATTTAAGCTACTCCAGGTAAGATCATGTATTTTAACGACATTTTTGAATAAGCAGATGCTTACCTCTCGTAGTCCATCTACTCAGTCTTCAAATCAGAGCCTCCAGAGCTTGTACCAAATGCACCTCCTCTGCATAGACACGATTAAAAAACGGGAGGGGCCTTTCACCATTTAAGACCTTCTTCCCACCTTAAAACAAAGTAGTTCTGCCTGTATCTATTTTGCTAGGTTCCTTGGATTTCCTTTGAATAAAAGTTATTGTGGCCTTTTCAAAAAGTTGTAAAACACTACTCAAACATTATTGAGTTGTTTACAAACAGGGCAGTAAGAAATGTACACGTGGCAGTTCTTTCCATCCCTCACCAAACATAGCATTTATTAAGAGCAGAAGTGAAATCCTAGGGCTGGCCTTATATTCAGAATTTGCTGAATAGTTTAAAATGATCTATTGAATTTTTGTCACATAATCAGAGTACATGTTGCATTCCAGGTACTGTGCATTCCATTTAATATTAAGACCTTCAGACTAAGTGATACTCTTATACAATACAAATCTATCCAATATCACTACCTATGAATATTTTTATACCAATTATCATTTCTGTCCACCTAGGCTTTTTCACTTGCACTGATCCCTGTGGAGAACTGGTTTGCTCTACCAATTTTTGAGGTGTACAGTGCATCCTGATGATCATAGACAATGGAATAGAGTGTGATTTAAAAATAAAAAAGAAATTCACAGCAAAATGGCCCACTATCAGAAGGAACACATAGTAAAGCTTTATTACTTTCTATTACTTTCCCTTTATAAGACAATTTCACAAATCTTCCTTCTGTGATAATAAGAAAGCAAATCATCAGTGATTGCCACCAAGAATTCACCCAGCAATATCATATAGAACTCTTGAACTCATAGTATGTAGCATATGGATATAGAAAGAGGAGCACTAATTTGATTTAAGATACAATGTCTTAGTCCATTTTCTAATGCTACAACAAAATATCTGAGACTGAACAATCCATAAAGAAGAGAGGTTTATTTTGGCTCACAGTTCTGGAGGCTAGAAGTATAAAAGCATTGTGCCAGTATCTTGTTGGCTTTTGTTAAGGGCCTTGTGCTGCCTCAACCCATGGCAGAAAGCAGAAAGGAAAGAAAACGTAAGTGGAAGAAGCAAAACACAATGGGTGGCCTTGCTTATAACAATCCATTATTCAGCTAACTAAGCCAGTCCCATAAGAAGGAGAATCACTATGTTGGGAAAATCATGAATCCCTCAACAACATCATCACTCTCACAAGCCCCACTTCCCATCTCTACTACAACAGTAATCAAATTTCACCTGAGGTTTTGAGGAGACAAGACAGTTTCAAAGCATAGCATACATGAGTTCTTTAAATATATATAAATTCATTTAAATTAAAATTGATTAATATAAGCATTATTTGGTCCTCATAATCTTGGCAATAATCCTGTTCCCATAGTAACAAAAAGTTCCATTTTATCCTCATGCATGCTTGTGAAATTATAACAACTTTTCTAATAATGTTTACATATCATTTGCACATAAATTTCATTTTTGTGAGAAGTGCAAGCTAGAGGTTTCTTTCTTTTAATCACATATTGTTATCTTGCCACTAAATACATAATTCACATCTCCTCTCAAATAATGAAAATTCGCCAGAGCCATTCCTATTCCCAAGAAATTTTTAAATTTACATGATGGTCAGACCTTTACATTTCAACATGTAATATTAAGTAAAAGATAATGAAATGCTTTACAGGTATCACCCTGGATATCATCTGTTAACATTTTTTACCTAATCAGTATTCTCCTGTTCGTGTGTTTCAAAGACTTGACAAGTCTCCTTCAGTCAACATGAAGCAGCTGAAACACTGTCCAGTTACCTATCCCCACCCAAAATGGAGAGGTTTTATTTAATTGCTCATTCTCAGTTGAGCTGCAAATATATGTGTTCCTTACTGAAACTCATTTTAATAATTTTTAGCAAGGCAGTTTATAATCTATCATGTTAGGATGGTGGTTGCCTTTGGGGTAGGGTGGTGTCCAGCTCAAGAGGCTCCCAGGCTTTCAGAGACCTCTCATCTTTTATAGGTACATCTGGGGCATTAAAAAGTCAGTACACCTGTGATTTGTGACAATTTCCAACCTGTGACATTCTTCAATACAAAAGTTAAAATACCTTCAATTTAGGTACAATCCTATCCAGGATAGGAAATTTGAAGAACTTTGAAAAATTATCACATCAATTGATCTTATTATTTTCACTTAAAACTAATGTTTTTCCCATTAGGAATTTGCAAATATATAAGTCAAAGACTAAATAAACTAAAAAGGACAGCCTAAAACATGCCTTTGAAATGGGCTAATTTTCATGTTCTTACGTTTACCTTCTAGAAACAGAATATAGATGGTACAAAACAGGAACATCAGGGAAAAGTAGACAGTATTCACAAATGTGAACAGTATCTTTCTAAGTGTATCATCATGTTTTGCTGAGTTTATCAAGAATATAGGAACCATGAGTTTTATATTTCAAGTCTTGTATTATAATAAACATTATAAAAAGCTTTCTGAGTGGCAGAAATTTTAATTTGTATACAAGAAAATAATGCCAAGTGCTGTACCTGGCACAGGATGGTCTTTGTTCTCACAAGTGTTTCAGTCCTTTACAGGACTTAACAATGAGAATTGCCAGCTGTCTCTGAATGTTTAAAGGGATGTCATATTGAAGAGGAGCTCTTCTTGCTTCCCTACTCTCTTGCCTCACAAGGACACACAGAGAATCAGGGAGTAAAAGGAGAAAGAAACAGAGACACTTGGGTAGAAGCAAAAGCAGACCTGCATTAATGCAGTACTCACAGAAGACTAAAGTCATCTGGAGAAGCAGAGAGTCCCCTACCACAGCAAATGTTACCACATGGTAAGGGGATTGTATTTGTAACCTATTGTTGCTCTAACAAACTATCTCAGACTTACTGGCTTAAAACAACACATACCTATTATCTTTCAGTCCTTTCAGTCAGGAGCCTCACTGAGCTAAAATCAAGAGTTGCTAAGGCTGCAATTGTCCTGGAGGTTCTTTGAGTGAATCCATGTACTTCTCTTTTCCAGTTTCAAGCAGGGGCCTGCATTGTTGGCTTATGGCCCCTTCCTCTAACTAAAATGCCAGCAGCTTAGCATCTTCAAATCTCTCTCTGACTCTGACATTCCTGCCCCTATCATATGAGCAATACTGAGACCATCTGCATAAGCCAGGGTAATCTTCTCAGCATCCTCTGTAAAATCATATCTGCAAAGTCCCTTTTTCCATGTAATATCCCGGATTTAGAGGTTTGAGGGATTAGAATGTGAATAATTTGGGAGTCCATTATTTTGCATTCCAAAGAAAAATATTAAAAATATGTAGAAGAGGCTAAATTAGATTATTAAGGCCCTTTCCAATGTTTAGACTGTATAAATAGAGAAAAGAAATAAAATATCTATTAAAAATATAACAAAAGTTCACTTGTATTAAGAAACTGACCATGCTATAAACCTGATCCTTCTTCTGAGGGTATTTCTACCTCTCTCTCTTTATATATACTCCAGAAGTCTGAATAGTCTACATAAAAAAAAAAAATTGTTGTTTAGAAAAAAAGTCCAAGCTTCTCCTATGAGCAGTGGTCACATCCTGACTAATCCAAGAAAGAAAAAGTGCTAACAAAACCTTGGTAGAAGGTTTGTGCCTTTCCAGGCACATGACAGTTAGGCAATGACCACCCTGTGGCTACACTAGGATTATACCTTCTCAAGGGTTTCAGTGGCCACTGGCTGGTAATTACAGTCTGTCTTTCAACAAAAAAGAAAAAACTGTGAGTGTCACTATTTTTCCTCCTTATTACACACTCACTATTCATTCATACATTCCTAATATCAAGGGAATTATCAAATTCCTAATCTGTACTTTATTTCACAAAAGCTATTAAATATGTAACAATGAAAATTATCCCAACTCAAGAACAAATTTCATCTGTTTATAGCCAATCTGCCATATCTTGTGGTCTTATGCAAAAGATGTTCTAAAAGGGTTACACTTTGCAATTTGGATTAATAGGAAATGTTAAATTATACTCAAAGCAATTGATCAAATGATCTTGGTAAATATTACAGTGAGAAACATTAGCATAAAAACAGTAACTACTTATTCCATCTGTAGAAAAGTTTGTATCCTGAATTATTATACCTGGGAAAAATTTCTATAGAAAAAAAAATTTCTTCTAATGGAACCAAAGGAAAATACTTACCACAATTAAATTTGTATTGAAAGCTATTTGTTTTCTATCAACATCATTATATTAATTAAGAGAAAGAAAATTATTTCAATTGAATTTTTGTAAGACTCAAAAATTTTTCCCCAATGCAATATCAGATGTGTGTGAGTACACACAAACACATACAACATGAATAATAAAGGGATGCCAATATTTACTGAACACTCAATGAATGCCAAGTACTGGGCTTGAAAGGCAATATTAGCAATCACCTTTAGGCCCTGTGAAGAATTAGAAATTTAGAATTAGCTAAAAGAAGTCATAAGATTTCTAATAGAATAATTAGAATTTAAATTTAGGCAGTTTAACTACATAGCCTTCATTTTTGTGTGGGTGGGATGCCAGGGATTGAACTCAGGGACACTCACCACTAAGCCACATCCCCATCTCTATTTTGTATTTTATTTAGATACAGGGTCTTACTGAGCACCTTTACCTATGTATATAACATACTACTAAAAAATTAACATTTATGTAAGTTAATGTTCTTAATCCTTAAACAATTTCTATAAATTTTCTTAAATTTTGTTAACTTCAAAATTAATACTTAGGAAAACTAAAATGCTATCCCAATTTTCTAGAGTTTTTTTGCAGTAAAATTGTGTAGGAGGGGCTACTCATTGTATGATTATATCTAAGCAGCTATGAAATCATAACATAAAAAGATCAATGACTAGGTGAAAATTTCCAGTATGCCCCCATATCAGCTACACTGTTGTGACAAATGTGTCTCTGGCAGTATCCTGAGTGATAGAAAATCTAATACTGTTTTATCCAACATTCTTCATTTATTAATGCATCTGTTCATTTATTCCACAAATACTGGTTGATCAAGTATCATAAACCAGAGGCTATGCTCGGCCTTGAGGACATAAGAGTGACAGAGACATACTACCAGAATTTCCCATTCTTTGGTAAAATGGAAACCACAAACAACTCAGCTCAGTGACAAGGTAAGCAAAGGGTATGATGGCAGCATGTAAGACACAGTACTTGACCATACTGAACTTCTTAATTAAGACTGTAAGACATGGCCAAACAAAATAAAGGGAAAAGAGGATTTGCGGTTGAGAAACAACATATGCAATAGTGTAAAGGTCTGTAATAACATGTCATAGTTAAGTGTTTTGAATAGTTCACTATAACCAGAGCATAGCATCACATAAAAGAACAAGTAGAGTGAAAGATGAAGATGTGAGTGGAAACCGAATCATGAAGATGCCTAAATATCACCCATGGATTTTGAATATTTTTAGATATGCAAATGTAATTATTATGGCCTGTTTCATGTCTCTTCACTTCACATTCAGGTAAAACAAATCAACAGGGAGTGTTAGACATAGGGGAGATTCCCTCTTTTTCATCATTCAAAAAAGTCCCCATGGTTATTTTCTGTTTAGAACATGACATTTGTTTCATTCACAAAAAGAAAATGCATATAGTCATTGCATGCTAAGAAAGACATTGAGCAATATCATTATTTATAACAAAATGGACATCTGGAAAGGATGTGTGAATGGAAGAGCTGGGAAATTACTGCTTGTCTGATGCTGACGAAGTATTTAGGACAAGTAAAGTGCTAAGTAGCTGTGGGAAGAAGGGCTATGTAACCTTACTGGTAGGTACATTCTGGATGAAAAGGGGGTTGACTCTATATTCTGAGCTATAGATGAATGTTATGTGTCCATGATAAACAGAGAAGAAACATGCATGGCTGAGTCAGGGAACAGACAGAATAGGATGGTTCTCAAAATTTCAAGGAGATAGTGCATTTATATTTAAAAGTATTAGGTCAAGAGTTATTTGCAAACCAAAGAAAAAGATATTGAAAAAATTGACAATCATTTGAGTGAAAGGAATAAGGATTGTTAGGAAGATTTAATAAGGAGGTAAAATATTGGTTAGAAAAATCAAATTGGCAGAATCTGTTTCAAAATAAACTATATTCTGCCTCATACACCCACAGAAGAGTAAAATAAATTTGCCAAAAGGAATTTGCCAATTGTCAAAGCCAAAAATTGGCAGCCCTAATTATGCTTGTTAGAAATGAACAGAATGAATACTCTCCATGAATCATTCCCAAAGCTGTCCAGTACAAAATCCTGAGTGGCATCCCATATCTGGGCATTCCATATTTTATTATTTATTTATAGTTTAACTTGTTTTACCCATTAAAACAACAAAATATAATTTTCAAAAAATTAGAGATATGGGATATAAAATTAAAATAAGAGCTACACTGGGAATAGAAGATCAGGTGTGGATATCATGTTGCTTTGAAGGTCAAAATCAATCCCTATTGCTTCGATAAGCCCCAGATTTGCCTCTGGACTTCCTATCAGCCCAAGAGAGGACTAAAAAGAAAAAAGAAAAAGAATTCACTATATAGATTATTTTTCTGTGGAAAAAAATATACATCAACAGTTCTTCAGAAGTATATTTAGATTTTTATTTCAAATTTGAATAAAAGATGAATTTAGTTCAAAACACATTATCAGGGTTCCATCTCTGGAAAATTAAAAATCATTAGTGAGAATATTTTAAAAAACAAATTAAAAATTCCTTTTTCCATTTTAAATATAAGTAATATTCTTTTAAAATGTTTTGATCTCAATTAGAAAAGAATATCTTAGTTACAATTCATAATGTTGTCTTAAGTAGTAATTCAACTTTCTAGGATTTCAAGTTCAGTAAATTCTTCCAGTACAAGAAGACTATCTAACTTAGGGATCACTGTAACTATATTTGTTATAATTTGTTACAAAGATATTTTCAAGTAAAATAGCATTTAGAATTTTGTATTCAAATTAGTTTCTTTAAAATATATACATATATACTAAAGATTTACTATGATGATGTATACTTTGAGCAATCCAACTTCCCACTTAAATGCATTTAATAGAGTTATTTGACATATATGCTACTCTTCTTGCTCCTTGATCCCAATTCAGCCTTAAACCTACTGACATTTCAAGCCCTGTTAATACTTAAAATATGAATAATGTGTATTTTAGTGCATATATATATATATATATATATATATTATACAATAAATATGTCAGTTTTAAAAACTATAAATAGCTAAGTTCTATGTTGAATCCATGCCAATTTAACTGACAAATGATGCCAACATATTTTATATTTATTGTATTCCCAGATTATAGAGCAGCAGCTTAAAATAGGTTATTTTCATTTTTGTTTTATTTTTATCCTTTATACAAGTCTTTCTGTATTTGTAGAAAATAATATATAACTAAACTTAATTTGATTTATTAAATCAAAGTTCATTTAGGGATAATGTGCATTTTATGATAAAATTGTAGTAAGATACCAATATGTGATACTTTAACAAAGTGTCATTCAGTTAAAACCATGTTATATATCTTATTTTATATCTAAAAGAAGCAAATCAAGGGATATGATCCATCAAATTTTAACTTCGAAGTTAATGTCATATAATCTAATAAAATCACAAATTAGAAGATTCAAATACTCATTTAATTCTTTTTATCATGGAAGTAAGTAAACATTTAAGCCCTAGAAAGGTGACACTTTCTCAGTAGGATATATGATGACTACAAGTTTCTGAAATTGGTTAGTCAGGGGAGAGAAGAAAGGATTGAAAAAGCCAATGAGAAAAGAGAAGTTATCTTAATATGATACCTAACATAAATATATGTGTTAGAATTATAACTGAGTCGCTATTGAAAATATCTGAAAGTTTTGATGCAAAAGCAGTATTGTGCATTCATGAATTCAGGAGGAGGAAGCAGGTGCCTTCTCTACAGGAGGGCATGTCTTCATAACTGTCTTTGGCTCACAAAAACTGAATCAGCATGAGAACACTTTTAATGTGTTTAACATGTACTTACTTACTAAGCATAATGAAAATATACACAATTGAATACTACTTCTCTAGAAAAACAAACAGGATTATCATTGTGCTCCTTTTCTCATTTAAGAAGTTCTCTGGGTAGGTACACCTTCAAGGAGATTCATCTTTTCTAGAACTTCTTTCATTTATGGATACACATTTATAATTTTAAAGAGGGAATTTTATAGAATTTTGGGTCTATTTAGAATGCTTGTTTATTTGTGTGGCACCTCCTTCTACTAGGAAATTTAGAAAAATGTATAACTTAGGAAAAGGTTACTAAACATTTATAAAATTTCAAGAACCCAAAAGTATTGCTCAGATGACAATCCCAAAAATTACCTCTACAAGTAATACTTTAGGGTAATACAACAGGCATTCCTGGAAACATATTTTTTGTTGTCTAATTATGGTGCTCCTGGGAATAAGCACTTCATAAGAAATATCATTTTATCTAATCTTCAAAATATTAAATGTTAAATGTTTGGTGCAGATAAAATACACAGCTATTACTAATATTAATATTTAATCAACAGGTATCCTGGATAATATCCCTACAATTAACCACACAGAGACTAAATAAACTATAACAAAGGATGCTTAAATAAATCCAAACTTGAGATGATATTTTAGGCTACATAAAATAACTAAAACTCAATTCAACTAAATTTTTAATGTGACATTAAGGATACTCCTTGTTTTATTGAATTTGAATATGGTTACAGAAGAACTTAAAAGTTCCCCCAAATCCCAAATTAATCTATAGATATCTTTCTTAATTAATGTTTCAATTATTGTAACAAAGTTTTATCTTTATATGTTTGATGTTAAAAGACTATGATATACTTGAATACAGGCAACAATGTATGTATCTTATCTATGTTGTGTGTGAGCATACATATTTCATACTAATTTTTAAAGTCACCATCCAGTCATACTATTTTAGAGCTGAGAAAGGGTAGGGAGTAAATATTCTAAAATGTAGTGACATGCACATTTATTTTTCAAAAGTTGACTTTTACCATTAAGTGTTATGACATACTCTCTTATTTTTCTTTCATTTTCCTTAATCTGTCTTTGGAGTTAGAGCAACATAAACTATTTCAAATCAATTATTCACATTCTAATTAGGATGGAGACACAATATGTTATTTTTATACACAGTCTCTAAAAAGAACAGAGATATAGTGATAAGATATTTCCATGTTTTCATTTTGAAGATAGAAGTGAAATTTCACTCTATGAATTCCAGGTTACTTATCTATGAATATTCTTTAGGAATAAATTTTTTATCTTCAGAAGTAATCTTTAAACTGTTTCATATAAAAGAATTTCATATAAGAATCCAATATGTTTTCTAAATGAAATTATTTGAAGTAAAAATATATACAAATACATTTATTCTCTTTTCTACTTTTAGTTTAATATCACAGATTTTATAAACATGTGATTTGACCATAACAGATTTATATAATAAAACACTTTAAAATGAAACTGAAGACATATATCTATAAGACAGTAAAATGTCTAATCCACACTATGCAGGTGTATTTATATAATAACTATAAACAAGGAATGCTTATTTTGTCAAAGAGAAGTTGTGGCCTTTGTCCTATCTATAACAGAATATAATATGGTCTTGTTCAATAATTGTATTTTATTGAATATTAATAACAGGTACTACTGTTAAACAGCTCTATTGAAACAGAAAAATGTAAATAAAATAGAAAGTAAAGACACTTGCATTCAAAGAAAAAAGAGTCAAAAATTAAAGTAATAGGGAACTTTGTGAAAGTTAAATAAACTCATAATACCCCAATCTATAGTTCTAGATAAATAGAGTCTCAGTAATGGAAATAATTAAAGTCATTAAGGTAGAGGCCAATTTTAGATCATTCTGCTCTAAATTTGAAAAGGTATTGTCAGAGTAGCTGTTTTTTTAAGAAAAAAATAGATGACTGTGTTTAATGACTATATGACCTGTGAGCTTAATGTTTACACTTAGGGGAGATATCGACAAATTTATGTCAAACTGAATTATATATATAAATGTATATATATATATATCAGGTTACATTTATATAAATGTTTAGTTTCACACTTTGCAATTCAGTAATAAAAGAGGTCAAAATACCCTCGTTGAGACACCAGGAAGTTATTCAAGTGTGCCAAGGTCTAGGGTCCCTTTAGTGGTGACCTATTTTAACCTAGGAAAAAAGACTAAGTATTATGTAATGGGGAAAGAATCTCAGTTTGTTGGAAGACTCATCTCAGCAACCTGCCAATTTCAGAGAATGAATGAACATCAGTTCATAATATGGCCCAAGTCATGTGAGCAAATATTCAAGCCTTGAAAGCCATGCACATGCAATAGTAAAGTCTAAAAGAAGACAAAGTAAATCAATTTGAGTGTAGGAAGTACATATACAAGCTAATTCAGGGATCTTTCAATGATCCATATGAAATTTCAGTACACTCAGAACCATTCAGTGAGTCAAAGCATAGAGCCCTAATAACGAAGTAAAGAATTAGTATGGTAGTAAAAACTAGCCCAGTAGTAAATAAAAATAGGATGCCTGGTATGCTCTGGTCATCCAGCACATCCACATTCACAGACCCAGCCTCAATGGAGTCAATCAAGCTTCTGGGAGATTAGTGACCAGAGGGAGGGAGGAAGGGAAGAAGGGAAGAAGGGAGTACTCTTTTTCATCAAGTGACAGAAATTTCCTCTGTAAATGGTAGATATTTGGGAAGATTAACACCATATTCCAATAAGTTTAACTAGAACTAAACAGTGTAGAAACGATGACATTTCTCTCCCTTTATCCTGAGATCATTAAGACATATACACTACAACATACTATTATCCAGTTCAGATTTCTATAACCTCGGGAGAGGTGTGGAGACAGCCACAGAGATTATGAAGGCATTGGAAAATAATACTGATGAGAAAATGGGAAGATTCTAGATTTACAAGACAAAATGAGCTCAAGCAGGAATTTGAAGGATTTAAGTCTGCTATAAGGAAGATTCTCCTGATACTGTGGGTTCTTAAACATTGAAGTGGTTTGCCGAAACTGCAGAAACTCCAATTTGGGGAATCTGTAAAAACTGGAAAGATAACAGATCTGCTTGCTTCTCAGAAGGATTGGATATAGACCTTATTCAGATGGAACTTCCCAAGTCCCTTCTAACCCTGTGATTTTAATTGTAAGTGCTAATATAAACAGTATTTTCCATGAAACACTTCTGACTCAGTACCATTTAGAATAGGGGAGGAGTGAAAAAAACACTTTTTACAGAACATAAAAGCAATGAGTTTGTCATAAGGAATCCTAGTGATATCTTTGAGTACTTATACCTTTTGTTTTTAAACTTCTCACACAAATCTTACAGTGAGCTTAATGAAATATTTTTATAATATAATGCAGTTTTGAATAGTTCATACCAATGAGCATTAAATTGCCATGGAAAGTACCAAACATAATAAAAATCAGGCAAATAGGCAAATTAAGCTTTTCCTCTGTATATCATACAGACTAAAATATTTTTTTTTCCTTTTCATTAGGCTCAAAGTTACTCATTAAGTTTGGATACTTACTTATTCATAGTCCAAAACATTTTTTTTTTCTTGAAACACATCTGAATCCTTTAAATAGTAGTTTATAGTATCAAGGATGAATTGAGAATACATTTAAGTCTTAGAGTCTGATGCAAATGTTTTATAAAAAGTAGTTGAATAAATCATACAGTAAATAGATTGGATAGTTTACTAAGCTAAAAAGAAGTCAGTTAAATTGAATGTTGATATATTTATATATAATATAACAAACAAAATCCGATTTGGATTCCCACAAAGGAACTCTTTTGCTTCCCCCTTAAAGAACTTACATAAACATTAGATTTAATCAAGTTTTAACAACCAACACCTTTTCTTTTGCCAATGAGCTGAAGCAAAATCTTTTATTATCTTATAAAGTAGCAGCATCATTATTAATTTCAACTGACTTCACAAATGCACATTATAAAGTGCCACTCAAACTTTCTACGCTTCCCAAATCCACAGATTCCTAAGTTGACAGCACCTTCACAGCCTTGCAGTTAACTGCATTCAGTAAATATTTGCATCCACAGCACTACAGATCCTAATGAGGGTTCGAAACGCGCATGTAAACACACGCTCCTCTCTGTGTGTTTGTCAATAAATTGTATAAACAGACATAGTATACCTGTAGGCAAGGCTCGTGTCTTAGAAATTCCTCACCCACTCATTGTATCAGGACAGTATCTCTCAATATCTTTTTTTACTTAATGTTGATTTTAACGTGTGTAGTGTGTGTGTGTGTGTGTGTGTGTGTGTGTACACGCGCGCATATTACCGGTGAGGGGGATCCATTCTTGCAGAGGGGCCCTCTGAAGACTCCTTTAATGCCCCGGTAGTGCCCATTGCTGAGATGTCTGGAACTGATGACCAGGTAACAAGCCATGTGGGTCCAGGCGAGGGGTGCACAGTCTCAACTCCTCTCCAGATGACCAGCGTGGGAATGTGGGCTGGTTTCTCACCAGCAGCAGTGACTGCCACCTCCCGAGAAGAATTGGCCAGCAGCAAGCTTGGGACGCAGCGCCCGCGCGTTCCTGCTCCTCCCGCGGCGCTGGGTTTCTGCTGCCAGCAGCGGCTGCTGAGACTGAGGCGTCGGTGGCGGCAGTGGCAGCCACACAACACTTAGGGGACCCGGCGAGCCAGTCCACATGCTGCTCTGACGAGGTGGCTGCTCAATCGCGGGCCAGATATATGTGTCTATGTGTGTGTACACACGCGCGCACACACACACACACACACACACACACACTAAAGACAACTTCCTGGGTCTGGGTCCACCAGGAAATTAGGACTCCGCCCCCCGCCCCCTGCTTCGCACCTAGTGCACGCCCCTGGGATGCTCAGGAGCCGGTCCCCATCTTCTGGCCCGGGTAATCCCCAGACGGGGCTGTGGGATGCGGCGCCGGGAATTCAGCAGCAGCAGCCTGTGCCAGGAGAGTGGCGGGGGAGTCCTTGGAAGCGCCAGAGCACTGGCCCCCTCTGCAGTGGCGGGGAGAGGACGAAGGAAGCGATGGGCTGTCTGGGACGAGGACAGGGTGTTGGGGACGCGACGACTTCTGAGCGGGGGCAGTTAGCGCCGCGGCTGGGAGCCCTGGGCTCTGGCCACCCGGGAGGCTCCTGATACTCCGGGCGGCGAGGCGAGGAGGCGACAGCTGCCGCGGCGGCCGCGGGAGGCATTCGGGGCTGTGCGACCCGCTGCTCCGCCTCCTGGAATCAGCCTCCCTAGACCCCGGTCCCTGGGCTCTGACTCGGAGCCAACTTTCTACCGTGTTTGGGGGCGGGCACCTAGGATGCATGGGAGGGCCTTGGCGGAGGAGACGGGCAGCCAAGAGAGCGTTTGCTTTACTCTTTCGCTGCCTGCTCACCTTCAGCGTTTCTCCAGCGGCCGGCTGAAGCAGCGTTGGCAGAAGCAACAGCTCCCCAGCCGGCGGCAAGGATGAGCTGTTCAGCCCCAAATAGGGCAGACCTATTAGATGCTCTATGGTAGGTAATGCATGGAGGAGGAAGTAAGTTTCAGGCGGAAAACTTACAGACCCTATAGAAATCAAATATGAATAGGTGCATCTGCCTATCTATGCACCTACCTGGAGTTCTAAAACTCACAAGCCTTCCTGAATTCATAAAGAGGCGAGATATTTTTGGTCGGTATAAGACCTCTGTTTTCACAACCCCCAACAAGCACCCTCTTAAAAGTGATCTTCAACAGACGTGATTTCCTTTACTGTACATTAAACCACCAGGGAGCGAGCTGCACTGAAAATAAAAGACCAGTGCAAAATTGTGCTCTACCAAGAGAGGGAAGCCCTTCCAGGCTCCGGAATCAGTGTGCCCCCTCCTCCACCCCAAAGCTGGCCTAATGAAGTTCTGCAGTCCCTTTCTGCCCCACCTCCTCCGCTCTGAGCTAGGGATAAGCAGAAGGGTCACCTCCTTTCCCTGTTTTGTTCCATTAATTGAAAGGTCACAGCTCTGCTAATGCTGGCTCCCAGTTTTTTCCCAAGTTTTCTCTAACTCTCCAGTCCCCCACAATGATCCATTCACTTTTTGGTTGACATTGAGACTTATCATACACAACAGAAGCATTAAAAAAAAAAAAACTAGTAATTTAATTTTTATTATTTGGGTAATTCATAAAGCTCTTAAGAAAATATCCAACTATAACTTTTGTAACTACTCAATAAAGTCTTCACTTTTTGTTTACATTAGTACAATGCCTTCATATCTTTTTTATTAAGAAGCACATAGGTGTATTTCTGATTTGAAAGGTTTTAGATAATCTTATTAAGGTGTTTAGAAAGCTTCCAGGAATACAAGGTAATAAATAAGGGGGAAATGACATTTCCTTGCAAAACCTTCTAATTGAAAACGACTGAAAGAGTTAGTGCAATGTAAACCTTGTAGAAGTTGTTTATGTTTTAACCATCTTGTTAAGAAATTTTGAAAAAAAATAAATTTATAAAGCAGTGACAATAGATGCAACACATCATCTATCTCCTTCCTATTGATGTGTTAAAAATCACAGCAATGGCATGGCTTAACAATGCAGTGTTAATTCAATTTTGAGCTGTACAATGTTTTATGAAGCTGGGAGCAAGTAACTTTCCTCATGTATACACATTCAATATATTCTTTCCAAAGGGAAAAAAAATGTATCTGCCCCTAGGGAAACTATTAAAGTACATGAAAACTTTACCCCAAGAAACAAAATGAATGAACTGAAATTTTAGGAGATAGCATGACTCAATCTACAATTATTTTATTTTTGGTAAAACTAAGTAACATGGCATTGAAGAACTAGAATGGATTAGAAAGATAAATGTAACTCTTTAGGAATATAACTTTCCAAAGATACAACGCCTTATTCAGAAGCAAGTATATCTCCTAGTAATGACTAATTATTTTTAAGAAACAGTCATTTTTCTAAAATAAAAGGACTAGTAAGTAACCAAGCAGTATAAAATTCAGCTATACCATCCTATTCTATTTCATTCTATTTAAAGTATTAGCTACCCAGACATTCTTGCTTATTAGAACATAATTCTATGTATATTTGAGTTTTTCCCAGAGAAAACAAGGTATTCTCTTTTTATAGAAATGAGCCATAGGGCTGGGGATGTGGCTCAAGCGGTAGCGCGCTCGCCTGGCATGCGTGCGGCCCGGGTTCGATCTTCAGCACCACATACCAACAAAGATGTTGTGTCCGCCGAGAACTAAAAAATAAATATTAAAAAAACTCTCTCTCTCTCTCTCTCTCTCTCTCTCTCTCTCTCTCTCTCCTCTCTCACTCTCTCTTTAAAAAAAAAAAAAAAAAGAAATGAGCCATAGACCTTAGTAATTTTGCTAAATTTCTTAAAAATTGTTAAATTTTTTAGTTCTTTCTTTCTGGGAAATTTTGATATGTATTTTGTTAATTTGCCATATTTTAAGTCAGTTATGGCTGATTTTTTCTTTGCTTTTAAATTTTTTTGCCATTCATCTTAAAATATTGAGGCAAAAATTGGCACATTTGTTATACTTGGCCAATTTTAAGAACTGTTTTAAAAACAAAAAATAAAACAACTCCCTTCTTTTTCTCTCCAGATTGTGATTGATATCTATCAATGTGCTATTTTTCTATTCAATAATTCCCCATCATTGCTGCCCTATACTTAATATGCTATTTGCCAAACTCAAATAGTATGAAGTTAAGTATATTTATAGTTGCTATAGACACCAAGTTACTCAGTTGTATGAACTTCTCTCTTTACTAAAGGAATGAAGTAATTAAAATTTTTTCAGAGAAAATTAAATGAATGTAAAACAATGTAAAATTTGCTCTACTGAGTGAGTTTTAGACATGGGTCAAACTCAGTTACAACAAATGTGATGAAAAATCATGTACACTTTCATCAGGCCTATTTATTTAAAGCAATGTTTGATCTGATGAGTTTTCACTCCTTGGAAAGGGATCTGAACAGCAAAGGGCATAGACTTCAGTCTGCAACCAAATTGACATTTCCATGTATTTAGATGATTGACATCATATGAAATCCCCCAGTATTACCTTTATCAGTATAACTCAGATACACCCAATATCTCCATATCCAATACCCCCACCTGAGTTCATCATTACCTCTTTTTGAACCACTGAAATATTCTCCTCACTGGTGTCCCTCATTCCATTGTTACCCCCATATATATGTACATATATTCTCTGTATCCAAAAGCCAGAGTGATATTCTTAAACCCATGGGTCATATTCTAGTACTTCCCTATTAAGCCACCTAATAACTTCATATCACATCCAGAATAAAATCCAAAATGTATTTTAATTTTTTAAAAAGTCCTGTTTGATCTGGTCCCTGCCTGCCTTCTGCCTGCCTGCCACTCTCTCCCCTAGTACTCATGGTGTTTCTGTAGCACATCATTTGCTTTCACAGAAGAGTCTTTATTCCAGTTGTTCTTCTATTAAGTGTTCCTATACATACCTCACAAGGGAAGCATCTTCTTGTCCTTCAGATCAAATGTAAAAATTGCTAATTTAGAGACACTTTCCCAATTGCACAAGCTAAGGAAGCTATCTAGGATTTGAAACTGGTTTTTTTTTTTTCAAGTAAATTAATGGACTTTATTTTTGAGAGCAGTTTTAGATTTATGAAAAAATTGAGCAGAAAGTACAAAATCCCCACATATCCTCTTAAACCTCAAATAAGCAATTTTTTATTTCTCCTACTTGTTATTTTTTAAGATTTTTTAAAAAAATGTTGTTACTGGGATTGAACCCAAGGGTGCTTAACCCACTAAACCACATCCCATGCCCTTTTTAAAATTATATTTTTATTTTGAGACAGACTTTCACTAAGTTGCTTGAGGCCTCACTAAGTTGCTGAGACTGACCTTAAACTTGTGATCCTTCTGCTTCAGCCTCCTGAGTTGCTGGGATAGCAGGTATGCAACATTGCACTGGCAATTTCTCCTAATATTAATATCCTGCATTAGTGTGATACATTTATTTATTATAATAGGCTATATTGAATATCACTATTATTAACTAAAGTTCATAGTTTACATTAGGGTTCACTCTTTGTGTTGTACATCCTACAGATTTTGACATGTATAATGACATGAAACCACCATTACAGTATCATACAGATAGTTTCATTGCTCTAACACTACAATCCAACCTCATACTCCACCTATTCCTCCATCCTTCCCTCTGCCTGAATCCCTGGCAACCACTCATTATTTTACTCACTCTCAAGTTTTGACTGTTTAAGAATGTCATATAGCTCAAATTACACAGCATATAGCTTTTTCAGATTGGTTTCTTTCATTTAGTAATATACATTTAAGTTTCCTCTATGTCTTTCAGTGGCTTGACATCTGATTTACTTTCATTGTTAAATAATATTCCACTGAAGTTTGGTTCAAATTGTGTCCTCCCTCACCCCAGCCCATTGATGAAGTTTGAATTTGGTTGCTTCAAACTTTTGGCAATTGTGAATATAACTGCTGTAACATTCATGGGCAAGTTTTTGCATGAACATAAATCTTAAATTATTCTAGCTAAATACTAAGGAATGAATTTTTAGATCCTATGTTTAGTTTTGTAAGAAACTGTCAAAGTGTCTTCCAACATGGTTGTACCATTTTGCATTCTTGCCAATAATGGATAAAAGTTCCTTTTGAACTATCTCTTCACCCGAATTTGTTGTCAATTTTTGGAGTTTAGTAATTTAAATGGCTGGGCAGTGGTATCTATATTGTTTAACTTCTAATTTCTTGATTACTATGATGTCTAATGTCTTTTTAAATGCTTATTTGCTATCTATATTTCTTTGCTGAGTTATTCATTCATACCACTAGCTGATCTTTTAGTTGTTTTTGTTTTCTTATTGTTAAGTTCCAAGAGTTATTTGTATATTCTGGGTATCAGATTTGTATATCAGATATGTTTTCAAATGCTTTATCTCCATATGTGGCTTTTCATTTCTTAACTGTGACACTTAAAGGACATTTTTACAAATTTAGTGAAGTCCAGCTTATCATTTGATTCTTCCATGGATCATGCTTTCAGTGTTGCATATAAACAGTCATCACCAAACTCAAGACCACCTGGATTTTCTTTGCCATCTAGGACTTCTGTGGTTTTGTGTTTTACAGTTAGGTCTATAATTCCTTTCGATTAATTGTTGTGGATGGTGTAAGGTCTGTTTCAAGACTCATTATCTGGGATGTTGATAGCCAGTTGATCCAACTGCATTTGTCAAAAAGACTACCCTTTCTCCATAAATTGACTTTATCCATTGACAAAGGTTAAATTGACCATACTTGTGTAAGCTAGATCTTAGCTTTCAATTCTGTTCCCTGGATCCATTTGTCTATTCTTTTACCAATATCACAATGTCTTGATTACTATTAGTGATTTCAGCAATTTAAATTATTAAATATTTTAATATTTTTCTTACACATTTATGTATTGACTATATTACTCTATAAAAATAGATAATGTCTTTATTTTGTTCATTTCTGTGGCCCTAATATCTAGGGCCACAAATCCAGCAATACCTTGGAATTCAGAAGATCTTAATTAATTTTGAGGAGTGAATGAATAACTGTTTTCTATGCTAACCTAGCAAAACAATTATTATTCTTGTTATCATAATGTGTTTGTGCATTTGTCTGTAAACACACAAATACAAGAAATTTTGAAATGTAGGTTGTGGTATTTATTTATTTTTTTTAACATCAGAATCCCAGGAAACATTCAGTCAAATTCCACTAATTTCAGGACTTAAACTCTGTTTATACTAACATAATTCCACTATTATTAAACTCGCTCTCTTTACTTTAAGCTGTTAGCTTATCCTCCCAAGCCTAGTACTTTGGATCTTGCCCCTTGAAAAACTATTTTGAAACTATGTATTCAATTACATTAAATTCTTTATTACTTGGTGGCCAGAGATTTTGCATTGACATCCAAATGCTCACTTTTTGTCCCCTAAACTGATTGAATCTGTCAGACAAGGGATTCTCATTAGAATGCAGAAATTTAAAAATGAAGAAGAACTTAGAGCAGACTCTCCAGTATTAGGCACCATTAGGAGCAGGCTGTCATATGAACCTGTGAAGCAGATTAACACAGGAAGCAAGAGGGTATGGTGGACACCTCATGTGGGCAGCTACTATGCATTCTTAGGTGCATGAGGTCTCAAAGAGTGCTACAGTTTGAATCTTGAATACCACCCAAAGGCCCATGTGTTGAAGACTTGGTCCTCAGCTTGCAGCATTATCAGGAGGTGTTGAAACCTTTAGGAGACAAGCAGGAGAAGAAGGAAGTTAGGTCTTTGGGGATTTGCCCTTGAAGGTAATTTTGAGACCCCAGAACTGTCTTCATTGTCTCCTTGCTTACTGACCTCCATCAAGTGAGTTGGCCTCCTCCACCAGGCACTCTTGCCATGAAATACTGTGCCACCACAGAACCCAAGCAATGGGTTCAGCTGACCATGATTGGAACCTCTGAAACTGGGCCAAAATAAACCTTTCCTCCTTATAAGTATTTTATTTTAGTCATCTTGTCAAAGGACAGCTGACTAATAGAAGCAGAATATTGCAGGGTCTTCCTAGTATTTTAAGAAAATTGGATATCTAGATTTTTATACAAAATCTCCTACTATGTAAATATTGGCAATTAGTGGTGTGTCTTTTTTCACACCTTAGGAAGTTTTTTAAAAAATCATCAAGTTATGAGTGAAAAGGCAAATGCACTGAGAAAAGATACAAACAAGACAAAAAATAAAGAAAGAATAAAGACCATATCTTGAATATATAAAGAATTTCTACTTAGGAATAATAAAGAAAAAAATTAAAAGGACAGGAATTTCAAAGGCACTTCACCAAATTAGAAATAAATGAAAATTCTATAAATAAATAATTTATTAGTTTAAATTGTGCATCATCCAGCTCAGTCCCACTGGGGACATGAATCATCTTTGTGCAGAATATCTGTGCTGTATATACCACCTGATCTTCAGTTATTAGTAGCCATCTTGTTTATCAGAACAACTTTTATAATATTTTGTTACTTGTATTTGTGTTAAGAATGGTCCCAAGCACAAGAATATGATGTTGGAAATTCAGATATGCCTAAGAGAAGCATAAAGTGCTTCCTTTAAGACAAATGGTATAATTTTTTAATAAATAAAGAAAAAAACATTTTTTTGGTTAATAACAGCAACTATTCTATTTTAAACTGAGATTAGTGTGAGAATTATAGAAAACTGCCAATATCTCCTAGATCTGAGTATTCATTGGCCTGACGTAGGAATTCCTCGCCACATGTACATGTGTGAGATCACCAAAAACACATACAAAAACATTTATTGAAGAATTATTCATAAACTCCAAATGGAACAATTCAAATATTCATCAACTGTGAAAGAGTAAAAATCATGGTATATTTATAAGGTGGAATAGTACACAATAAAACTCAAGCAAGGGTTGTACAATAGAAAATGAATGAATCTTATAAATATCCAGTTGAACAAAAGAGCCAGACACAAAGAAGTATAAAATCTATTATGTGATTTATATAAAGTTAAAATCTGACAGAAAACCAATCTGTGGTGTTAGAAGTCATATTAGTGGTCACATTAATAAAAGAAGTGGAACAAACATGGACTCTGTTGAGGGACAATACTATTCATGATATGACTTGCTAATTTCCTTAACATATACATTACAATTACAAATCAGTTTTTAAAGTATGTTATAAGATTAACCTCATCATTTTTATTGGAGAAGAAACTAGGGTCCGGTTCAAATATGGTCCAAGACACACAAATTCAGAATAGAGTGAGCTTATCACAGCATAACTAACTCATTAGTGTTTTGTTTGTTCCCACATGACCAATCTAAAGTTGTTGTTTGTTGACTTGTGCTATCTCCTGCCACATGCAAAGGGATGGAAGATAAGTGAACTGGCCATCATTTAACACATGTAAAGAAAAGTAGTTCAATGTTCCACACACTTTACTGGTGGTTTTAGAAAATAATACTCAAACCAGTGCTATCATCTTCATAGCCGGTGGGAAGCAGATGCTTTCAAGAGTATAGAGTACAGTTTGGTACATTTCTGGAGGGAAAGGGCACAATGAGGTAGGTGATAAACTTGGATCTCTCATGTGCTCTGTGGAACAGTTCCAGGAAAATATTCAGTATGTTCACTTTCACCCCAGTGCTTTCCATATGGAAGCTGAGACCTCCTCAGCTGGATACCACTCCGCAATAGCTACCCCAGCTATGGTAGGAACCCAGCTAGTAGCCCAGAAAACACAGAACAAGTAACCACCATGTTTTACCTGGACCATGCAGTGCTGTGGAAGAGAATCCAGAGCTGGACGTGTGGAAGTGGAACAGGGTCCAGAGGCAAATAGAAGCAGGTCAGGCGGGAAATGGAAGCAGGTTATTTCTATCTGGTGTGACTGTTTTTAAATGTCTTCAGAAGAAGAAAAATGTACAAGAGACCACAACACCTTGTGATGTTGACTTTCATTAACTCACAGTGATGATCTGACTATGAAAAGCTATGAAAATGTAAAAATATGTTCATCAAACGAAATTCTGAAAAAGTATCCAGAAACTACATATTTGAGTATAGTTGTTGTTCCTAGAACTCTTCAAAATTCTTTCATTCTAAATTGCCTTATTGGTTCACTGATCACAGCTCTTTCCTCTGTTGGCCTTTTCCATGGATTTTCATAGATCTATGCCTTTGTACCCTAATACTTAGTTGAACACTGGTTTAAATTTTTGAAGAAAAATCAGAATTTTGCTCTTGTCTAATATCCAGCTCAGTTTATGCCACCAAATAGAGCTATTCATTCTTTGTGTTTTGCCCCTAATTCACACCTAATTCAGCCAGAAGCTGATGAGTCTATTTTGAGACCTGTACTCACTGATGAAGTGGTAAAAAGCTCAAAGAAGAAGTTGTGAGTTTCCCTGTGACCGATTCCAACCCAAGGGGCAGGAACTCTTTACCCAAACTTTCCTTTGTCTCAGTCCTAATTGTGAGTCAAATTGTTCTATTACAGTTACCTATTGTTATAGAACAGTTTCTTACAAAGGTATTTTACCTGCTCAGACATAGGAGGTCATGGTAAAAAGATGAAAATCTGAGGTATTATTCATGATAAATCTGAAAGTAAATATGAGATTCTAAGATGTGACATCCCATTTCCCCTTATAGGTATAAACAGGAGTGGGGGAGAAAGAGAAGAAAAGAAAGGGACTGAGGGATCAGGGAGGGAAAGAAGTTGGGTGGAAGAGAAGGAAGGGGAAGGCAGTTTTTAGCAGGATTTAAAAAATCCTTAAGATAGTGATATTTTCTCCTGAAATTAATACAACAGGTTTAAAACATAGAATGAGAGTAAATGAAAGGGTCTTGGGGTCCCTGAGCCAAAGGTGCAATATTTTGAGTACTGCTTTCTAGGAGATCAAATACAAAGACAGGGAAGATGATTCAATCAAAGTTAAGGAAAAATTTAGGATGTGTTCCTCGAGAATTAGATTTTATTTCTAATTCTTCAAAAAGAAAACAGTCCCAGCCTGTATGAGAACACAGGGCAAGCAATGAAAAATCATACTACTAATTTTGTGGATTTATTTTAAAATGTTTCCTAAGATATGCTTTAATGATTAAAAAAAAGAGGAAGGAGAAAAGAAGAAAAGGAGGGAGGAAAGGAAAAATTTCAGTTCATTGACTTGAATTCATTAAAACTAGGTCATAGAGAAAATATTGATCACTGACTAATACTGTGCTGAGTTATCAAGAGAAAGATACCACCTTCCCATAATAACACAGATGCATAACTAATTGAATAAGACTTCTCCATAAATCTCCAGTAATAAAACACACAATTCCAGATTATACCTGTCCATCTCCTCAAAGATGAGTCCCAGAATCAACAGGAAGTAAAGAAAGATTTCACATGACAAAGTCAAAAGAAAAAAAAAAAAAGAACAGAAGTTCCTACTGTTTACACAGCCTTTTTGTCTTCTCATTTCACTGTTTCCAAAGTTATAGTGCCAACTTGACAAAATCATGGAGACAGCAGAGAGCCTGGCTGCCAACACACACCAAGAAATGTGGCCACCATCCTGCCTGTTGGCTCGCAGATCCCTGTGGAGTCTGGAGAGTGGTAGTATAATTCATCCTGGCTTGGACCCTCTTCCACTTTTCCTGGAACTTAGCCCATGCCTTATTCAAAGGCAGGGGCCCATTCATTAAAGACGGAATGCCTTTTCCGAATTTACCATTTCTGATTTCCAGATGCCACACTTTTAAAATACAATCCAATTGAAAATACTCTAAATTTAAAATGCATCTATTCGAACTATCGTAAAATCTGTTCTCATCCCTTTGGAAATAATACAAGACAGGTTCTTCAAAGCAACGGAGAGAAAATTCCCTTTTTTGCCTTGCTTTCATTGACAGCAGAACATTAACCAAATGTGGATCTCTTCACAGCTCAGGTCCCTTTCCAGGTACATGAGTTTCATGCCTGTGAAGTCTATCCTCATTACAAGTAAAAACGCTGAATACAGCATAGTTTTCTTCCTATAATTATAAAAAATCCATAGTCACTCAACCAAAATAAAGACTGTATTGAAACACTGTACCAGTGTCAAGAACCAAAATTGAAACAAATGAATCCTCTAGTTCATTCAGTCCATAAGTTTCATAATTTTAGTAAATTTTTACATTAATAGTGTTTACACCATCTTTTGCATTCTAAATATATATATATATATATATATATATATATATGTGTGTGTGTGTGTGTGTGTTAATCATTAATATCACATGACTCAGGCTCTGATTTTTATATTATAAGCATATCAAAACAGTTATGCCATCAGCCACATAAAGTCCTGCTTGAGTTGTAAAATAGATATAGTTTACAAAAAGGTGTTCATGCTTTGAAACTAAAGGAAACTGAGAATGTAATATAGCAATTTAATAATAGCATGAGATAGTACTCTGTGTACTTTTTCACCTTTTCAATTACTTATAGATAAACTGGTTGTAATGTTGACATTTGTCCTGTCACACTGTACCAAACTGGTTATTAGTCTCATGACTTTGTGCAGTTTCTGAAAAGTGAAACTTTGAGACTGTGTCCTTGAAACCTCATGTCTGTAGTAAACAAGTCAAAGTAATAAACACTGATAAGTTTATCTTATTACTATTTCACATAGATGTCTATGTCACAAAATTTCAATGTATTTTTCAATATTTAAATGTTTAGACCATAAAATATTTTATGAAGATAACAGTTTCATCCCCTACCTGGTAAGACAAAAATTTCCTTAGTTATGATTAATCACACTTCAAACAACTCAACAGTATAGGCAAATGACCTACACAGAAATTCCTAATGAAAATTTAAATCTTTTTTTATCATAAAATGTTTTTGCTTATGTCATTCCTTCAAAACAAAGCTCCATTTCCAACTGCTTGGAATGTAGAACATTTCTTTTGAACTGTTGAGCTTTGGAAGATACTGTATGTAGTCTTCTAGAAGGTTTCTACACTTCCATATTCTAGGAAAGGTAATATACAACAAATAAAAAAATAAGCCCATAGCTAATGGATTTACATTTGGTGATACTTCAAATAAGGCACATCCCTGCAAAATATCTGTATATTTGAATTTAAAACAAAGTAAAGGCTCTCATATAGTACTATTTATTTTAATTTTAATAAACTGTAACCACATAAATTTAGTTCTCATTTTAAAATGCTTTATTTACTATGAGAAATATTCCTTGAATATTTTAAGAGTCTTCTATATTGAAAATAGAATATAAAATATTGACAAATATTTTAAAAAGGTATTTTTTACATAAGTTGCTTTGTGAGTTTGTTTGCTACAATGCCCAGATAGCCTCCAATTGTTTTCTTCTACACTAAAAAAGTTTTTTAATGTAAACATTAGTAGAAGAAATTATCAAAATGGGTTTAATAGTATCACTATGAAACAGGGCTGTCAACTCCGCCAGATATCATTTTGAAACAGCAATAATCAAGAGTATATCACTAGCACAAAAAAAATGTGTGATATTCAATGGAATACAGAGAAATGCTTGAACAAAACTCTATAACAAAAATCTTTTACTTAATATAAGCAACACCTGGAAGTAACAGAAAGAATATTAATAAAAATAATTAATTAGCAATTTGTGGAAAAATTTACTTAGATACATAGTTACTACACACCCTACATCAATCTAAATGTCTAATACTTTTGAATTAAGTAAAAATGTATTACAGAAATTTTCATTAAATATAGATCACTAGAAGGATGATCCAACTGTAATAAATACCCAATTCATTCAAATCAAGTCCCTCCAAAATAATTAGACAAAGATAAATAGTTTACGTTAAAGGAATTTAAATCTACTTAGAAATTCATATAAACTTCAGTTGTGATACAGAAGAAATGCAATTAAATTAATTTGGGGGTAGCATTTTATTCCCTTTATTTTGAAAAAATTAATTAATGATAATATCAAAACACAGTGATACTGAACTTCAGGTCAAACTAATTAACACATATTCTGATAAAGCTGTCTTTATCTAGCTCTTATAAAAAGCAAACTAAGTCTTTCTGAGGAATTGTAGATTTATTTCTACCATTTCTCCTGATTTTGGGGAAACTCACACAAGGAAATAAATTGGCTTCAGGAAAATTCGAATGTATAAAACTTTATCACAGTAACATAACAAATCTCAGATATCTATCTATCTATATACATACATATATATGTGTGTGTATACATATTCATATATAAGGTTTAATGGTGAAATGATGCTTACATTAATAATTTCATATCCATTGCAGCCTTAATAATATTCCTTAGAACTTTCTAGGAAGTTGGCCTCATGTTTATAATGTTCAACTTGAAAAATAAACATAGGAGAATCTATAGAAAGTGTTGTCAAACTTTTTGTAGTAGAATTAGTAATAAATATTTGACTGTATTTGTCATTATTATCTTGGTTAAGCAGCAGCAGAGCTATTCTCACTGCTTAGGCTTAGGCATTGAGAAATTTAAACGCTCCATCTTTGGGAGACCTGATTTAACACACAGGGGTTACAGCTCAGTGGTAGAGCACATGCTTGGCCTGCCCAAGACACTGGGATCAATCCCAGCTTCAGTCCCAGGTTTTTATGCACATAATGCATATCTATAAGCTTACAAATTAGGATAAAAAAGACTACACTAATTTCTAAGAGACACCCCCCCCAATATATAATGATTAGAAAACAATAGGAGTTTATTTTTCAGTCCACTAACTCCTGAGGTGGGATTATAATTAAAAGTATAAATAACTCTAAGTGCAGCCACATGTATGGATTCATAAAACATTTAAATATAATTATATAAAAATAAGAATATGTGTGTCCTAAAATTGGTTATTTTTTGTGGAAGAATTTCAGGTAATTAAATTTTATGTTTATTTATATTTCCTACGATGTTTAAGCATTTCCTATATAACAAAATAAAATTAGTAAACTAAAATATTTCTAACCATTGCAAAAGTTTATTATAACATGTTAACATCAAGTACATACATTTGTAAATTCACCATGATTGCAAATATGTATATACACATACACACATATATACAAACACACCCATAAAAATTATAAAGTAATTTGTACAAACATATAGTTATGCTGTTTTTGTTAATATGAGTTATTTTCCACATTTTAAAATAGTATGCTATTCAAGCAATTTTCAAGAGAGGTCTTTCATGAGATGAAAAATGTTCTTTTAAATCTAAGTGCAATGCATTGTAGAAGCCCTGAAGGGATGAGTAATTATTCTGAGGGAAAGAACTGGGTTTTTGTTTTGTTGTTTTGTTTTTTTAATTCTTTAAATTAAACAAGGAACATACTTTCATTGGCTGTCTCTTGTGAAAGTTGAGAAAACCTGACTGCTGACATTGAAGAGTGGGGTTGAATGATTCCCCTACACACAAAGACTTGCCTAAATCCTAATTCCTGGAACATGTGAACATTTCCTGGGGATGGGGTGCAGATAAGTTGAGGCTCTTTAAATGGGATCACTCTGGATCACCTCAGCGAGCCATAAATGCAATGAAATGTCCTTCTAAGAGACAAAAGAAGAATGGAGAATAGGCCATGGACAGAGGCAGAAATCAGTGATGAAGTCACTAGCTAAGGGCACCAAGGAATGCCTGGAACCATAGGAGCTGGGAAGACACAAAGAAAGCACTCTGCCCTGGGGTCTCTGAAAAGAGCAGTGGATTGCTGACACCTTGATTTCTGATTTCTCACTTCTGTCACTGTGAAGAATACATTTTTGCTACTTAAAGCTGCCCACTTTGTAATAAGCTGTCTGGGTAGCTATGGAATACTAATTCAGAGTAGTTACACAAAGTGAAACAAATTACTCCTTGTAATAAATGACCAACACTTTAGAATATTTCCTAATCACTGAAGAAAATGCTTGAAGTCTCTGATTGGGGGAAAGAGGCACAAAAGACAGTCCCTAGGGGGAAAACAACCTGGCACCACTGGCAAGCAGGACAAAGGAGGGCATGACCAACAGAGTATGACAAAACAAAGTGACTAATTTTACCTTCAAGTTATCCATTCTATGCTACATATTCCGAAGTTAATATCTGTTATGGTTTGGATGTGAAATTTCCCCCAAAAGCTTCTGTGTGAAACAATCCAAGGTTTAGAGGAGAAATGATTGGGTTATAAGAGTCTTAACCCAATCACTGAGTGAATCCCTTGATGGATTAACTTTGTAGTAACTGAAGCCAGGTGTGACTGGGGTATATTTTTTATGTGACAAGTAGAGTCTCTTTCTCTGCTTGCTGATCATCATGTGAGCTGCTTTCCTCTACCCTTCTTAAACCAAGCTGTTCTGTCTCACCTGGAACCCCAGGGAATGGAACTGGCCTTCTATGGACTGAGATCTCTAAAATCATGAGCCCCTAAATAAACTTTTTCCTCCCATAACATTGTTCTTGTTGGGTCTTAGAGTCACAGCAGCAAAAAAGCTGAATAAAACAATATCCACCCTGAGTCCCCCATTCTGCATAAAGTTTAGCCTCCACAGAATGGTGCTTCAGGAATTGGATAAACAGAGTCTGTTCCATGCCAGGGAGAGACAGGATAAAAAGGAAAATGCAGTGCACAGAGGGCAAGAAACAGTGAAGGAGATGAGAATTCAGCCACAACAGGATGTAGTAAGGAGCGGTGATCAGAGAAGCAAACATCTGAAGGATTTGGAGGGTGCAGGAGACAGGGTTACTGTATGTGCCTCTGAATATCAAGAAGAGTGACTCCAAAGATTCCTAGACTTGGTTTGGCCACACAAAGCAATAAAGGTTTGCATTAGTTTGTAAAAGAGGTCAATTTTAGCCAGAGTAAAAATCTGAGTTCATTTTGAAATCAGCAATGTTGGGCCACATCTCTGACCTTTTTCTTTCTCTTCATCCTCCATACCAAATACTATGGATTTTCCTTACTGTACTAAAAATTGAAATTGCTAAGTTATATCAGTGTCCACACTAGGGCTTTGCTACTCCATCCACCACAGTTTTGATGCTATAAACAAACTATCAAAATAGAGATTATAGGGACTCAATGTGAGGAAAGCAGTCAACAAAAGCAAAGTATTTAAAACATCAAAGAAAGTTTTCAAAGGAGAGATAAAAGCATGCAAATGAGAAAAGCTTGTGGAAAATGGACATGAGGCAAAAAGATAAATGTGGAGTGGAATAAAATAGTGATGCATGTAATGACAAACAAATAAATAATGAGATAAAGGAAAACCAGAGGAATGAGAATTAAATTAGTAGAAAAATGTAGTAGTCTGACTTTAAATCATACTGTAAACATATGTTTGGGATAATTTGTTGATCACCATCCAGTTGTTCCATAGACATTCTTTTGTGCTTTTTAAATTCTGCTTCACTCGGTTCACTGCCAGAATTATCCAGAATCCTTTCCAGTCTTTTTCTTAGGTGATTTGTGTTTTGATTTGGATCCTTGTCTAGCTCTTTTTCACTTTCACCGTCTTTTTCTTTTTTCTCCTTCTCTCGCTCAGCATCTGACTCTGGAGACTCGGATTTCTGTCTCCTCTTTTTCTTCCAGAGGACACCTTTTACATGCTAACTTTTGAAGGTCGCTGATATAATTTATACTATTTTCCTTCAGTGCAGGAGATTATTTTTTAAGTAAGTAAACTGTAGCACAGGCTTTGGTATTACTGAAGGTATTATCTTTGTTCTTTTAATTTGGACACTGAGATATCCTATTTCAAGTTGAGGTTTAGAAGAAAAGTTTTCCCCTCATTATCTTAATGAGTTTGAAAGTGAAAATGACCAAGACAACTCTTTTTCTATTCTGCCCCATGTTTTAATTTAATATAGTGTCCACTATTCAAAGGCTCAAAAAAGGGGGTAAATTCCTTTCTTAAATCCTTTCTGCACCATCATTTTTCTGCTCTGAAATGTGACATGACTTTGTAAAAAGTGAGAATCATTGTCTTTGAGAAGATGAATCCCTTGCTTGAGATTAATCTCTTCTTACATATTAGTCAAAACACCTAACTCTGGCAACAAAATTGCCTAGACTTAAATTTTCAGAGGTCCCATTTTAATAATAGATGAGATTGCTAATCATGTCCAGGACTTGACATGGAAGTCAATGGCAAAATCTTTAAAGCATGCACATGATACGGGGAGATATGCTAGTGTTGTTTCACAAGAGAATTTAGAATCTGTAAAACATTTTTAAAATTATTTCCATGATTGATGATTTTTAAAGTACCTCTTTCAAAAAGTCTTGATTTTAATAAAAATTTATTGATGTTTTAAAAAAAAGTAGTACAGAAGGAAGAAAGAAAATTTTGAATATATAACACCATATCAACATAATAAGGCAGTTTATATCGAACATGAATATTTTTAAAGCATATATAAAGCCAAATTTCCAGCTTTTAATGAGAGCTAAAGTTGATTTAAATTTTAATTCAAGTAATGCTTTACAAAGACCATAAAATTTTGTAGTCAATCAGATTTTATAATACTTCAGGAGAAGTTAGGGTAGCTTGGAAATGCATTAATCCTCTTATGACACTTAGATTTTGTTATAAAATCAATTGTTTGCTAAAAAACTTCATGATCTAAAGAGGTCATTTATTTCCCAAAGTGAACATTCATTCTTAGGGAGCATCTTTAATATTAGGAGGATCTAGTTTGTTTAGGTTTTTGGAGAAAAGCCAATGGTGAAACAGCACTTTAATTCTTCTATTTTGAATAAATTATTAGCTTTTTCTGGTTTCAGCATTAATATTTTTATTTATGTGAATTAATATAAACTCTGAAGAAGAACTATCCAGTGTTATGAAATTTGAAAAATGTGACTTGGGAAAACTTATTGTCATCTATTTTAGTTTTATAGGAAAGAAGTTCTTTTCAAAAAGATGAAATGTGAAGGTGATGAATATGTAATAATGTTTTCATACACTTGCCAATTTAATGTGTTTGCATAAATATTTAATACATCAATCTTTTCAAGAAGAACATGTTCTGCATTTCAATGTATCTTTTCTTTTTCATTAGATTTGCGTATTTCTAAAATCCCCAGAGAAACTTTTATTATTCAGTGGACATTTCCAAGACAATGATATAACCTTCTTATTTTGTAACTGCATAAGAAAATGTAATTTTTATTTACAGTCTATGCAGTATCATCACTATACATATTTATATGTGTTTAGAAGAGTAAAATCTGCTTTTAGTTGATTTTGTAACATAAGAAATTATAAAAAGTATTATTTGAGTCAAAGATTAAGAATGAAACAAATAGGTCGATATTATCTTAAAACAGAGTAAGAATGTTTTTGGCCAGGTTTGAGATAGATCATAAAGCATGGGAATTTTTATCATGAAATTTAATTTCCCTCCTCTCAAATTATTCTCATTTTAATATTCTGTTCAGATAAACACAATTCCTCATTAAGTTCCTCACCTTAAATCTAATTCAATTCAATTGCTTTTCCAATTTTCCTTCTAAACTCATCCATATGCTTGATTACTCCATATATAGTCCCTTGCAATGGCACCTTGAATCTGACTCTTTACATGTACTCTTTGAGATGATATTCTATGTTCACGTGTTGACTGTATATAGACCACTTAACTTACTCCTCATGTCACTATTCTTTTTTCATTTTTCTCCATGCATATATACTCGGCTATATAATTTTGAAGTCATGTTTAAATTATTTTTAAAACAAAACTACAAACCAAGCGTCAACTACTGAAGATCTGTGCTGATCTTCCAAAGAGGCAGCCCTCTTTTGGTTTTCAATTTTCCTGCAAGACCTAAAGTTATAGCAAGACATAGGCAACCCTCCCAAGACTCTGTACAGGCAGGTGAGCATGAAGTTTGCCTATAGAGAAATCACAGGTCTACAAGAGTGAGCTCCTTTAAGTGGTGAATATATATACCATCTTCCTCAACAGAGAAAAAAAATGGGAGTTGGAGAATTGCTAAGCATTCATACCATCATTTCTTTCAGAATTCCCTAGCAAAATTTTTACTTAGTGCTCCTGGAATTTGAAGACATGAGCAGTTCAAATGTAGAACATAAGCTCCTCTGAAACAGAGATTTGTCTAGCTTACTATTCCTCTGTGGTTAGAAAAAAGAAAAGCCTAAGTCTCCTGCGTGCTAAGTACCAATAGTTAATTGCAAAATAAGTGAATCATGGAAGGACAATAATTTTAAAAAGAAAAATTGATGAGTTTTGTAATGTGCCATTTACAAGACTGAATGGAGAAATGATCTCTCAATGGATGAAGGAGATCAGGAATGGGCAGGCCTAGCTCCAGAGCACAATTAGCAAAACTCTGGGGTCTTGATTTTCTCTGAGAATATGCCACAAACAACAGTCTCCTATTCCCTCATACTCTGGGAGCTTTTCTCCCTACCATTCTATTTAGCAAATTCTCCAGTGTGAAATCAGCAGACAACACAGACAATATGGAAGTTCCTCAAAAATTTAGAAATAGAACTGCTATGTGAACCAGCAATCCCAAGAGTTGAAATCAGGATCTTGTAGATACACCTACATCTCAATGTCCACTGCAGCCTTATTCACATTAGCCAAGACGGGGAAGCAACCCAACTATCTACAGATGAATGGAAGAAGAAAATGTCATATGCATCTGTTTGATATATAGTATCAATCATTTCACTCTAACTTGTTTATGATATTCTACACACACCTACTTTTGAGGAAACAATGTTTCTTTTCTTTTACCTGGGAGTAGGGGTGGGATGGGTTTATCCACAATCACCTATACTTTTTAATAATAACATTAATAATTTTAATCTAACTTCATACCATTATATTTTTTCATATACTTCATTCAATCCACCAAAACAGATTTTGAACTTATCACAGAATGCTATTTCTTATAACTTATTTATATGGAAAACATTTGAAATATACATTTTTTTCATAAGAAAAATGTGTTAACATTAGACAAATGGATGACAATCTAATAATCTACCTTGTGATAGTGAATGATATAAGGAAATGAGGAAAGTTTTGAGGTTTCTTTTTTTTCTTTTTCTTGTTTTAGAGTTTTATCTTTAAAATATATATGCCCTCAGCCATCCTATATTCTAACAGTTGTTCAGGCCTCACCCCGTGTTCCTTCTCTATAACCTTCCACATTAGCCTCTAAACCACCACTGAGCCCTCAGCACTCAAAGTACAACTTTGAACTTTATCTCATGGTTTATTTCCTTCTAATTCCACTTAAAGGAGTAGGGCCTAATAATAATTATTGTCCTAACTACTATACTTTAGGAGGCAAAATTTTATACCAGAAGAAAATTTTTCTTTGGCTACATTATACTAACGCACAAATTTCTAGACTCAAATATTATATTCTATTTTCTCCCCTATTAGAATAAATGAGCTGCCAATTTTCTTATGCAAACTCAGGCATTCTACTCATTCAGTTGACACCATCCACTATTGTCTGCTCAAAGACATAACTCCTGCAGATATCCCCTTTCTTTTTCTCTTGCATCACTGTTTGCAATATTGACATGCCCTGGGGCTCTATCCTTGTTCTCTTCTCTTGATCTTCTGTCCACTCCCTAGGTGATCTTGTGACACATGACTTCAAATGTTGACAATCTCATGAATATTTTCTAACATCTCCACGCCAAGACTTATTTCTGAACTCTAAATGAATATATTCAAATCACTTACCTAACACTAGAACTACATGACTTAGGGGCATCTTTAATTCAATGTTCAAAACAGAACTCTTGATCTCCCCCTTATCTTCCTCTGTCGTAGTCCCACAGCTCAGTAAATGGTAATTTCACTATTTTTTCAAATTGCTCAGATAAAAACATCTTAAGGATAATTGAATTCTCTTTTACTCACAACTACATAGAACTAACTACAAACACTCAATTTCCTCTTCAAGAATATCTAGAATCTACTAATTCTGGATAATCTAATTATAATTTCCTCCACAACTACCACGCTGGTCCCTCCACTCTGTGGGCTTGCTTCTTCCATCCCTGCCTCAGGGTAATCACATAAAATAACATAGTTGTTCTTTTAAAAGTCAGAATGTCATGTCTACTTTAAAATCTCTAATGGTTTTTTAGCTTCCTCTGAGTGAAAACAAAAGCATTTGCCAAGATTAAGCCCAACAAGATCTCTCTCTGAACTTAACTCTGCATTTCTTCCTTGTTCATTTCTAGTCACACCAGTATGTAGGCACTTTCAATAACTCATCTGGTCCTCTCTCATGTCTGGAGATCATGCTCTCTTTGCCTCTCCATTCCACAGATCAACTTTGAGGGATCCTTCACTTCACTTATCAAAGAGGACAGATATAAGATAGAATACTGATATGATAATTAATTAAGTATGCTAACATTAATAGTATAAAATGTTAATAAGATTAGGACATGCATAATAGTGAATGCATAACAAATTCTTTGTAACTATGTTTAGGTAACCAAACATAAATTTAATGAATAACTGAAATCCAGCAGATTTCAAACCAGAATAAGAATCTTCCAAGTAAGTACTAAAAGATAAGTACCAATAGCTAATACTTCCTAAATGCTAGGGCTTGGCTGAGGGCTATACTGATTCACTTTATTATCAAAATAGCCTTAGAAGTAGGCAATATTAGCCCCACTTTGCAGAGGGGACATTGAGGCAAAAATAAGTAACTTGCTTCAAATCACATAAGTAGTAAGAGCTGTGATTTAGATCTAAATGATGCCTCCAGAAAAGTGCCCTTGACCCTAATTACTACTTAAATTATTTTTAAAATTTGGGTTTTTTCCACAAAGTACCAATTCTTTAGAAAAAAAAAAGAGACCCCAATAAATAGTAAAAGGAAATTATAAAAGTAAAGGCTAGTATAATTGGCACAGTTCTAAAATGGCCTCATGATTCCCACCTACTGATGTACAAATCACTCTGTACAAACCCCTCCATTGTGTTCAGGGGAATTTTATAAACATGATAGTATAGTCACTTCTGGGATTAGATTATGATTCCTGTCACAGTTGATCTTAAGAAAGCGAGATTATTTTCAACAAGTCTGTTGTAATCAGGTCCTGATTCTTCTCTCTAGAGACAAGACAGTGGGATTTCTGTTAATCATGTGAATCAATTCAGGAAATAAATCTTTTCTAAACTCTCCCTTTCAGGGAGAAAGGGTAAGAAGAGAGGAAGGGAGAAAGAGAAAATCAACACAATAATATAATATAGATAGATAGATAGGTATATATATATATATATATATATATATATAGAGAGAGAGAGAGAGAGAGAGAGAGAGAGAGAGAGAGAGAGAGAGAGATCCCCCCATCCCTGGAGAACCATGACTAACACAGACTATAACAGACATTCACTTCTATCTCATAACTGTCTGTGTACTTTCTAAAAAATAAATGATATTGAGCATTTGAATATTTAATTAGATTATTTAATTAGATACTTCTGAGATAAAGATTTGGAGATATATTTTTAAATGTCAATATTTGAAATATGTTAAAATCATATTATCTATGACTGAAGTTTTGATGAAAATTTTTGGATTTTTCAACTTAAACATGCATGAGGAAAAGTAGTTTTCACAATTTATTCAAAGAAGTTTGAACATATTATCCCAGAGTCAGGAGCCTTGGATTTTAGATTGCCTGATATATAATAATTTCTTCTTATTAACAATGAGCCTATTTCATTGATTTTATAATGGGACTACCCCTTTCAACCTCTTGGAATAGATAAAACAATATCTATAACTGACCAGCCCAGTACTTGGTATCATTACCTCCTTCATTTCTATTACGGCTAATATGGTACCTAACTTATAGTGCTACTCAGAAACTTTATTGATTTCACTTCAAATAATCAGACTTACCATAATAATATCCACAAAAATAAGTTTCTTGTGATGACAAGTAGAGAGCTGGTCTCTGAACCATATCTGAAAATGTGGATATCATTAAAATACACTAATTTTCTTTTTCAACTAGTTTATTTCCCACTTAGATGAATTAAATTGTTATAAAGAGAAGTTCTGAATATCACCTGTATTTTCCATATAAGATATGTCATTACAAATAGTAAAAATTTATATTTTATAAGAAAAGAAATGGTACTTCTTCAGGAAGTACCAGACTCACTCTCCCCCCAGGAATAGCATATTATATTATGATTAATGAATATTTCAATTCAGAATATTTTTGGTAAGCCTAATGGGGAAGTCAAAATGATCAACATGTCTTTGCATTTGACAGTGAGGTTACCAGAAATATGAACTAATTCTAGGTTTTAGTTGGTCCTTAAAATTCACAAACTGGTGGTAAGAGGTAGTCCATGCTTCTCTGGATTTTATCCCTCAAATTAAAAGTGAGAAAAAAGAAATAAATCATCCTTAGCAATAAATTAGTAAGACTAAGAAAATAAATATAAATAAAAGCAGAACAATTTAACAATTATTTTGGTCATGTAATTACATTTTTTAAAATATGAATTAGGGTATTCTGTAAATCACTCCATCTGAAATATTACTTCCAGGAAATGCTTCATAGATTTGATTTCTGATTCCTCATTACAGGTGTATCTAAACTTACACAGAGAAAACTTTTTAATCTTTTTTGAATGGTCTCTTGACAAAAAGAAAAAATGGATGTAGAATGTATAATTGTGACTTAAACAAGAAACAAGAAACTACACCTTCTCTCATACAAACATACCTTTTAAAAAACTAACCACCTTTTTAAAATTGTTTATTTTTTAACATAGACAAGTGAAATTGAGCTAGAAATGTGGAATTAAATATTTAGATTTAGATAGACATTTTTGATAAACCTAATTATGATTCAGTCTTTTAAAGGCATTTGAAAGATGTTTATGTGTACTTTTACTGAATCATCTTTTTTCACATCTCCTTCTTGTACCTGTCTTTAGATTTCTTATAAGAAACAACTGATTTTGCAAAAAATGGAATCTTTTCAAAAGCAGTCATTTGTAACCCAGTACTAGCAATTGTGAGTAGTCAAGTGAGCCATTCAGTACTAGCAAAATGTTTTATGTCCAAAGATTCTCCAACATTCGTTTTTATGAAAAGATATAAAATATAGGTTAGAATATAAATACACCTTGATTTTATGCATGTTGTGTATTCTAATTATAGCAACCTAATTTATAAACAATACATGCTGTGGTTCTGACAGTGAAATTGTGATGAAACATAGTGTACAAATTTTAATTACATACATTTCTAATACAGTGAGCACTGCAGCATTTCTGTCATCTTTGAAATGGTAACAGAATGAAAAAAAGTTTTTGAAATATGAGCAGGAAGGTAATGAGATCAATAAATGTCAGCTAGAAAAAGTAATCACAACTCCTGAGACTCACTGACCTTTCTACAAATTCCAGAAATAATAGAGTAGCTTAGGATGAGGAATTCTTTAACAATGAGAAACTGATACAATTATAAGAAGAAAGGGAAGCAGAGATTGCCCTATGACATCAAAAGCATTGCTTATAAAGGTAATTTTGACACTATAATTTATTCCCTTGATTTTTCTTCTAAGGTCACCACCAACATAGATCACAAATCTTTGGTCTTTACACAGATGAAATTTCTATTGAAGCCTTCTGAATACTGAAATACCTACTCCATAAACTTTCAGTTTGCTTTGTAATATTCATCATTCTAATAAAATTTAATAATATCATTGGCTAATTTAAATACCCAAGGTGAAAATGTATTCTATTTTGGTTTCCGTAAAATCACTCTGTAAGTACCAGACAATAATTTGGAAAAGTTAAATTTCACCACGTGTCTGATAGTATGTGGGAAAAGATTTAATCATCACAAAACATTACACATTTATACATACAATAAAATTATGATACTGTACAATTCTGTATTATAATACTGAAATATTTTTAAAGTTCACAAAATTTTAGACCAACTGCAAAGTTTCTCTAGGGTCAGAAAGAACTAGAAGGTGGTATGTTCAGTTTTGGTGGCTTCAATCCTAAGAGCAGACTGAAGTTGACACTATAAAAGTTCCTATCTTTCAATTAAAAACTCAGCCTTTAGATTCTAGCAAATCAGAGAAAAGTTCAGATTGACTCACAGATACTCATAAGAAGGGTGAAATCAGGGAAATAAGAAAACCAGAGACATGATCTTCAAATTCTCCTTACAAATGCTGTACATATATTTGGCTGAGTCCTGAAACTGCATGTGCACTGGGCAAACTCCAAGCAGTGCAGGTCAAGATGAGAAGCCTCAACTGTAATAGAAGCTGCCAGATAAGATGCAAAATTTGCAAATTGACTCCAACTAAATTAATGATCTTATAAGAAAAATCAACACAAAGAAGTATAATGAAATCTGAAGTCTCCACAACATAACATTCACAGCACCTTAAAAACAATTCAGATTTACTTGATACATGGAGAATCAGAAATGTGGACACAAGATCAAGAAAAAAAGACATTCAACTGAGATCCATCCCAGAAAGCACTTGGTGTTGAAAAGGATTTTAAAACAGCTGTTTTAACTATATGCTCAATAAAAATATGATTGCTTTGTGGGAAAAAAGGAAATGTTCAAGAAATATTAATAAAAACTACTAAAGAGAAGCAACTGCAGATTCTAGAATTGAAAGACAAACATCAGAATTTATTAAAACTAAATTTCCTTAAAAGCAGAATGCAGATTACAGAAAAAATCGATGCTTTTAATGTTATATCAGCACAAATTTATCTAATGTGAAGAATAGAAAGTAAAAAGGATTGAAAAAGATGAGCAGTAACTCAGAGAACTTTTGGACAAAAGCAAAAAAAAAAAAGTCTAAAATACTTATATAAAATACTTATAACTGTAGTCCTAGGTGAAGTGAAGTAAGGCAGAACAATGTATGAAGAAATAATGAGGAAAACTTTCCCAATTTTGGCAAAAGATGAATTTAGAAATTCAAAAAGCTCAGTGAGCTCCAAGCAGGATAAATATGAAGAGAACAATGCCCGAAGCACAAATGAGAAAATCTTGAAATCTTCTGAATGAGAACACCATGGAAACAGCCTGAGAAAAATATCAGGGGAACAACGTGAATGGCCAAAGACTCAGGAACTGCTGAGGCCAAAACGACTGAGCATTGTTGAAGTACTGAAAGAAAAGAACCTATTTAGGATAAAAACATACTTCTAGAATGAAAGTAAAATTGAAAGCATCTCATTTTAAAATAAAGTAAAATTAAGAGAATTCATTGCCAGCAGAAATTCAGATTTACTTGATACGCTAATGAGAGAATGCCAAGCTGAAGGGGAGTAAAATCATGGGAAAATTCAGATCTTTAAAAATAAATAAAAAGATTTGAAAATACTTAAAAACAAAAAAAAGTAAAATAAAAAGTAAAAGAGGAGGGGTAAATATTAAAAGCTGTAGAGTCAATACTGTATCTGAACATTCCAGATCTATAGATTCAGCCAGTCTCAGATTTAAAACGTCCAGAGGAAAAACTTAATTGCATCAATACTAAACATGTAAAGACTTTTTCTTCTTGTCATTATTTCCTAAACAACACAGTATAACAACTATTTATATAGTATAGACATTATCTTAGGTATTTTAAGTAATCTATATGTGATTAAAAATATAAGGGAAGATGTGCATTGGTTGCATGCAGACATAGCACAATTTTATATGTGGATTTTGCTATTCACAAGGTCATAGAACCAATTCCCAGCAGATACCAAAGGATGATTTTATTGCCTTTCAATTCATTAACAGTCACAGGACATTTAAAGAAAATATTATGCTATTATCTTATGGGCTTATAATTTATGTAAATTTAATAAAAATGATAGGCATAATATAGAAAATAAAGAGAGCAAGAATGAGAAGTATATAATCACAAATTTACTACATATTATATTAAATGACAAATACTGTTTCTAAACAGATTCATATGGTAATCTATAGAGAAATCACAAAAAATAATTCAAGAAGCATGGCAAAAAAAGTCAATAGTGACATTAAAATAGTATGCAAAAATTATTAAAATGATCTGTAAGAAAGAAATAAAAGAACAATGGAACAAAATACAGAAAAACAGAAGCAAATAGTACAGTGGTAGGGAAGCCCAAAGTTAACTCTATCAGCAATAATACATTAAATATTAATAGGCTACACATGACTATTATCAAGGCATTATCAAGATGGGTTAAAAATTAGAGCAAAACCAATATGATAGCAAAAACCTATTGATAAGAGGTACATTTTAATATAAAAATAGTTAATGTAAACAAAAGATATATAACACAAACAATAAGCATAAGAAATTTGGTGTGACTACCTTAATAACAGGCAAAACAAACTACAAGCTAAGGGGTATTACCAAAAATGTAGAGGCAACTTCATAACTTTTGGACTACATATAGTCATAAATATTTATGTGCCTAATAACAGAGCTTAAAAAAACATAAAGTAAAAAAAATGAAATTTAAGGGACAAATTTATAATTCCACAATCATGCTGAAAATTATACTCTCTCTCTCCAGAATAGAAAGCATCATAAAACTAAATTTATAGGTAGTCTAAAAAACACTATCAACTGCTTTAACCTAATTTTAATTTATAGGCTACTATCCCTTACAGTACTAAATATGCATTCTTTTGAAGGGCATATGGAATATTCACTAAGATAGATCATATTCTCTGTTATAAAACAAGACTCAAATTTTGCAAAATTGATGTAGGAGTCAAGATACCTGAATGCAGTCTTCGACAAGCTCATTGACTTTGGGCAGGTCGTATTACCTTTCTGTATTCATCACAGGGATAACAATATTCCTGTCACCCAAGTGTGTTTTGAGGGAAGATAATGCAAGTGAAATACTCTGAATGGTGTCCAATACCTAAGTGGAACTTAAAGAATATTTATTAAAATTATTTGAACTAGAATTCTTTTCCTTTCTCACCAGTGCCTAGAGCTAGAAGAGAAATGAACCCAATAAATAGGAAGTAACATATTAAACAGTAAAGATAGGTAGTTTTTCAGTAACCAGTATGGCCATTTGCATCTATTCTTCAGCTAAGATCTCAACTCATTAGATACTTTTCTTAAAAAAAAAATTCCTGATCATATACATGTATCAGAAAGCACCCAAAGAGCATACATTCAACATAAATTGAAAGCTGTAAGATTTGACAGATGAACAGAAGCCAGTCCTGGGGTTAATAGACAAATTAGGTAACCAACACTTACAGGATACATTAACAAGAAGTAAAAATTACTGTAAAATTTATGTACATTATGATTTTTGATTTTAGTGTCACCTGGTTATTTGTTGATACAAAGAGTGGGAATACTAATAATACAAATAATAATTATCACAGTATCAGAATGAAGTATCAGAATGACAGGGAATACATGTAAGTGGTAGGAGGAGGACAAGAAACACAAGAAGAGCCAACAAAAATATTATTTATTGGGGCTGGGGTTGTGGCTCAGTGGTAGAGTGCTTGCCTCGCACATGTGAGGCACTGGGTTCAATCCTCAATACCACATAAAAATAAATAAATAACATAAAGATATTGTGTTTATCTATAACTAAAAAGTAATATGTATATATATATATATATATATATATATAAATTGTTTATTGGTCTAGAAGTATTATATTTGGAAATTAAGAGAGTAACAGTATTGATATCAAAAGTACTCTATAATATTCACAGCTTATTTAATATGTTTAGATATGTATGGATCCATGTCTTTAAAATATGTGGTTTGTTCCTAAGTAATGCTCATTCTCAAATACTATTTTTGTTCTCTTAGAAAATTCCCAAGATGGGAATTGAGTTAATGGTAGATTATATCTGGGTATCTGGCCTGGATGAAAAGCTAAAACTGGAAAACAGTAGGCAGAAGTCTGATTTTCAGAAAGGTCCAGGGACAAAATAGAACATTTCACAGTGTTTTCTTCTTTCTGGGGTGCTATCTATACACGCCAACTGCATTTCCCAAAAGTAATGTTGCCAACATAAGGTAGTGTGTTCTTATTTTGGAGTCATGTCATGTATATCCTACATAAGCAAATTGTGAAAAAAACAACATTGATGACAAGACACTAAGGCTTATACATGAACCAAATTCTCCTAATGATAAGTTTCTTTTAAGAACTTAAAATGTTTTTAACAAGTCAATCTTCTACTTTGCTATACCAGGATAATTTCATGATATACATGCAACCTCTGAAATACTTCAAAATAAAACATATACATAACATATCAACTTCTTACACTGTGATTTCTTGATATAATAAATTTTTTCCTGATGGTTTGCAAAGTGCTGAGCATATTTATTGCCTCCTACTATAATACACCTACTAGCTAAATGTAAAATATTAGCTTAAGAAATAACCCAGGATCTACCTAGAACTTTGTAGGAAAGCAAGTCTGTGACAACTTTTTCATGAATCTTAGTTACCTGTTCACTGAGATAATTATACCACAAACAGTCTTATTACACACACACACACACACACACACACACACACACACACATCATTATTAATAATTTATTTCCTGGTAGTTAAGAAAACATGTAGGTTTAAATGAATTATCATAAGCAAAAGAATATATATTCATGCCTGTGTTGCATATTTGTCATATGTCAGCAACTTAAAGTTGTCTTTGAAAACTTTTTTAGTGAGTTTCTATCTAAAACATATATAGACCATCATGATTTTCTATATCAGATATAGATCAAAATTTTAAAAAGATTCCTTAGAGATACTAATAAAAGACAAAAGGATCTTCATTTTAGGCCACTTACCTGCTGAGCAATAAATTAAAGAGGCTTTTCATAAATGTAGTCAGTGACAGAAAACTTAATTTTTTGCTTGAGCTTGAAAGCCCACAAAAAAAATCATTTGATCTGATTAACAAGGCTCTTAGAAGATTCACATATGAGGCATTAAAGCATCACATGGGCAATAAGTAATCAAAGATTGAGAGGCTGTGTTTGAGTAGAAATATCAGGCAACTCTAGGGCCAGAGCCAGGACCAGGTTAATAAGGGACTCAACAAGTACAAGTAAATTCAATAAGCAAAGTGCTGGATTATCACTCACTCACAGAGCATTTTAGACATTTGTAGAGGAAGTGCCATCAATAGGAACATTTCTGTATGGAAAAGCATAGTATATACAAAGTTAAATTGCTATGAAGTTCTATAACCACCATTTACAACTTGGAGGAAGGGGGAGAAAAAGGGTTAACTACTTGTCCAATTTTACACATAGCTTGGCATTTATAAAGTTGAAACTAGAACCCATGGAAGAGAAAATTTACAGCTTTCAAATATGTGAAACATATCTGATGCGGTATGTAATTGTTGCTTCATGCTGAGCTGCCATTTTGTTCTTATTGTGGAATGGTGTTTTTTTTTTTTTAAAAAAAAAGTCAAATGCATTACAGCCTTTAGATTTTCTTAAGAGCACAACCACTGCAAATGTTTCAGCAGTAAACAAGGCACTTTCCTCCAATAGTCCCACTGCTTTTGTTTTGAAAAAGCTATACATTCTCTCCACAGATAAGCCCTTAGATGAAGGAAAATGCACACATTTTCTTTTCATGCTTTAGTTTAAGTGGCATTAGGTATATAATTACTCAAAAATATACTGTTTTTGCATACTCTCCAGTAAATGCTCTCTTAATATTTTCTGGTAAAAAATTTATATAGAATTTTATATTTTAAAAATGAAAGTCTTTTTTTTTAAAGAAAGTCAACCAATATTGTCTTTTTCCTATAAAGACAATGGTGAAGTCATTTAGATTTAGAACTGAATTATGACATGCTGATTATTTTTAAATATTATTTTGACTCACTAGATCTTAAAGATCAATAGTCAAAAGACATCTGGTTAAGAAACACAAGGAAAAATCACTTTTCTTATTTTGCTAGTAGCAGCATTGTGTTTAATGACTATCATTTCAGGCATATGAATGGGAGTATGTCCACTTTACCCTCCGTCAATCAATCACATATATTTATAATTGTCATTCTTGAATTCAGTATTCAAAACAGCATTCTACTATAGCACTTCCTCCTTATATTAATATCTTGATGAAAATTAATTGTAATTTAGGCTCTCTAATGCAGCAATTGGCAATATCTTATGTACAAGTTAAATAGAAATCCACTGACCATTTTCAAAGGGAAATCATTCTGATAAAGGTGCATAGAAAAGCATACTCTTTTGTATTTATGAATGCTCATTTAAATATGTTTTTAATTATTAGCAATTACTTATACTTACAAATATAGAATTATAATTTTCATGTTGACTAAAAATCTAGTCTTTAAAAAATTATCATTGCCTTAATATGTCTAAGTCATGTTCACATCTTAATAAAGAGTTGATGAATAATTGCTGATATGAATTTTATTTTACATACAGAACTCATTAAAATATGCTCAGCATTTTACATGATATTATGACTAATCCATGTAGAATACTATAACTACTTTTCCTTTCTTACACAAAATATTTTATTGGTCTAGTTTTCTATGTATCTATCATTATTCACTTCTAATAAAGCCACTCTTATGTAAATCTCATTCACCGTATCCAAACACATCAAGTATCCTAACAATTCCATGATCTTAGAGTCATTGAGACTGACTTCTACTTTTCAGTACAGTCAAGAAATCCAATATCTTTTTGATAATATTTTGAAGGGTACAGATTTTCTTCTTCTTTGGAAGCATAAGCAATCTCCTCATGACTCAGATGCTCTCATTTCAATAAAACTACCATCTTAATGTGCTATCTGGCCTGTGATTTACCCATTTCAGTGCTATCAAATTGCTAACATACTTAAATGGAAAAACCAAAAACAGTTAATGCATCTCTTAATCATCACATGGAAGAAAACCAACAATAACAACAACAACAAAAACAATGCTCTGAGAAGCAAGGCTTCCTGAGTAGGGGTCTTAATAGTGCTTGTACCAATTCTCACCATCAAAATCAGGACCTATTCTTCTTTGGTCCACCTCCCACTAGGTTGTTACCTTGAGAGTAGAAACTTCATGCTCCCTGGTTTATTTAATCCTAAAATCCAATCAGAAGGATAGAAGTATATCTGTTTGGGGCTGAATGGTTTATTGTACTTAAAGATATGAAGCCTAATAATTAATAATAAAAACTAATATTTTATTTGTGTTTCCAGGTCACAGTGGCAAATAAAAATTATCTCTAAATCATTCAATGTAACTACCATATGCTGACAATAACTTTCAATACATATTTATAGAAAGAGAAATATTCCAAAAGACTTTAAAGGAAAATAGAGTGGAATTTAAAAAGAAAGGCATCTAGATCTCTATCTGAGATATTTGTTTTTACCAATTTTTCTCAACTGTATCTCTGAAGTTATGGATTTTATACATGTTTTCAGAAACTATGAGAATTTGATAAATGCTTAGAGTAATGAATCAGAAGATAAGCAAGACATTTCTTTGAGATTTAATATATTTTATCTGCCTCACTGACAATTTTGTTGAAACTTTTTTTGAATCAGAAGTTTAAAATACACCTTAGAACTCTTGTTTTCTTTTCTTTCTTAATAGTGCTGGGGATCAAACCCAGGGCCTGCACATGCTAGAACAGCATACAACCACTGAGCAATGTCCCCAGCCCTACCTAAGAACTCTTCCTTCCTTGTTATCTTCATAATTTAGTAAAATTTTAAGATATTTAAACTACCTTATCTTTTGTGTATAGTATTATGATGTCTTTTGGGAGCAAAACAGTAAACTCTGGTTTGCTCAGTTTTATGCAGAAATTTCTGTATACTTAGTTTTTTAATGCTTCACTAACATCTTTATGTTCATGAGGCAACTTTGTAGTGATCCAAAAGAGAGATTTTTTAAAAATTGAATAAGCATTATATAGTAGGAACTATGATAGTCTATATAATATTAAATCTTACTTGAGTACTGTATAACAAGTATTGTTATCCACATTTAAATATTTTTTAAACTATGCTCAAAAAAGATAAGTAACTTAACCTGCCATAAAAGTAAGAAAACATAATGTCAAAATTTATACCCAAGTTTTCTTTTAATTCATATTCTTATGCTTTTCCAGTTTTGATGAGTAGATTTATATAGAATATGATGAGATTTGCTTCTCTGCCAGGAATAAAACATTAGAGGATTGAAAACATTTTACTCTATAAGAAAAAGAAGTACAAGCTTAAAAATGCCTTAAAAATGTTATAATTATTAAAATGTAGAAAAGATATTAACAAGCTTAATAAATTTTGTGATATTAAGTATTTCTTTTTCAGCTTCTGATTTTGACACTTGTGCACTGGGTAATTCAGACAAGACAGTGGTTAAACATCCAGACTGAGAGCAACCATTTGTCTCCCCAGAATCTAATAGCTGATGAGTATAGAAATAATCATCAGGAATATGAGAGTTGAATACCTCCAGTGGATCAAGAATCTGAACAATTTTCTAAAAGATGGAAAGCAGTCTGGAGCACTTTTCTATAAAACTGGAGAATGAGAAAATACTATTTAGGAACCACAGGGCCAGTGTTACCCAATCTATCTATTGAAAGCCCTAAGGCACTAGATACAATGGAGAGTAGAGTAAGGCATGAGATTGAACACAGTGAAATTAACTGAAGTTATGTATACAGAACAACTGGGGCAGATGTCGCCCCCCATTCTTTTTTCCCATCACAATTCAAAACACAGGCATTACGAAATTACCCTGGATTCATCCCAATTCTAAATGGCTGCTCTTTGAAGAAATTATTAGAAAAGCTACTGTAGACATTAGCCCCACAGAATATTCTTCCCCTTCTAACATTTAGGGGACCCGACCCACTGATCATCCTTTCTGTCTGATGTAAGAATGAAACTAGAAAATACTCTAGATTTCTTAAGCAACACAAAATTAAGGAAAGATAATTTATAGGCATTTATAAAAACCAATGGGGGTGCTGGAGTTGTGGCTCAGTGGCAGAGGCCTTTCCTAGCATGTGTGACATACTGGGTTCAATTCTCAGAACCACATATAAGTAAGTAAAATAAATGTCTATAGAGAATTTAATAATATTTTTTTTTTTTAAATTGAGATGGAGAATCACCAGGACTAAACTTGGCTTTCAGGTATATGGACCAGAATAATACAGATCAGATCCACATGAAAGATGCTAGTTCTGTAACAAATAAAACTATGGGAACTATTGAGATTGTCCACACACAGTTCAGAAAAGAGGACTCAATAAATGACTGCTGCCCTCATCCTGTCAACAAGAAAGGTAGAGATTGGGAGACTGGAACACTCATGCAGAGACCCGTATTCAAAGACCTTTGGCTTGCAGAAAACAGCCAAAAGATGATAGGAGGTTGGTCTTTTTCTCTCTTCTATCCAATGAATCTCATACAATGGCATCTAACTTGCAGAAAATACACCACCCACAGAATCTCAGTTGCTAGGGACTCTAAGGAATGCATAGTTCCTCTGCTTCCAACCAATGCAAACAAATAAATAAGGCTCATTAGAAGAAAGGTAGCTCCTGATGTTGAAAATGCCTAGCTTATATTTACCAAACTCACCCCCATCAAGGAAAAGCCTAAAACATAGGAAATCCATGCCTTATCCTGCAGAGGGCTCCCTGTCAGAATACCAATCAAGGCAGAGACCTAAAAGGAAAACGCATTTAATTACCAATAGCAAATAAACCCCAAATCTAATTATTATTTCATCTATTCACCCACCTAATCATTTTTAAGGACAATCATGGATCCATGGGTATAAAATAAGAACTTACATGTGAAAGAGAATAATAACCAAAATAGGAAAATTAGCATCAGAGAAAACATATCACTCTAGAAGCAGAAAAGAGATCTCTAACATGTACCTCTGATCTGCTTAATCTCTGTGGATTAAATAAAGATAGAGTTCTTGAGAAAAGTGTCAACTAGAGAGTTCCCATTACATCCAGGTATACAATATATAGAGAACATCTGTATAAACTTAATTGAGCCACAAATATGCCACTTATAATAACATTGTTGCTCAATTTATTTTCTATAGGTGTGCTATGTACAATACACCGTGACATGATGGGTTAAAGTGTAGGAAACAATATATAGATGGAAAATATGAACACAAACTGGCAGATAAAATATCATTTCAGGAGATATAGCCTCCAAATAGAAGGAGTTCCAGGAAAAGGGAACATGATCAGATGCAACAAATGCAGACAGCATCCAGTCCAGATTGGAGCAGAAGAGAGAACCTTCAGGAGAAGAAAATTCTGGGAAAAGGGGGAATGCCATTCACTGGTGGTATAATGATATGAAGAGTGTAAAACTCAAGACGCTAGAAACATTTCTCCTAGGAGCAACTCAGGCATGGTGGCATTTTCCTACAGAAAAGAAACCTCATCCTAGCAGATTATTTGACAATGAACATAACAATATAAATGCTGTTCATGGCTTCTTATTTTTAGAGTCAACATGAAATCATGCAGCTTTTTAATGTTGGCTTGAAGGTATAAAATATTACCTAGGCCATATAAAACAGAACTATAGGGTAAGTCCCGCTACAGGACCCAGCAGCAACTCAGCAGAAGCCATTCAGCTAGCAGAACCACTGAGATAATGGCCTTAAACCAGTGGCTTTCAAAAGTTTTATTTATTTGAGCAGCTTGTAGCCATTATCACATTTAATCTGGAGAACTGGGCAGGGGAGAAAAGGCATTAACAGTATAGCTACAGTTTCAGAAAAAGAATATGAATGTCAACAAATTTAACAAAACAGAAGTCAAGTTACATTAGATGGATGATGGGGACAGAATGGGGGCAAAGGGGAAGAAAAGGGAAGGGACATGAGAGACTGTATCTCATGAGCCGGGGGCCCAGAGATGTTGGTGTTAGTGAAGAGCATATATGAAAAAAATGTAAGTGAAATAGATAGAACATTAGAATTATAGAAGAGATCAATGGAAACATTTAAAATAATAAGTATAAATATTTGAGAGGGATGAAAGAGAAAGTGAGCCAAATCTTCATCTTTGAGAAGAGTCTATAAATGCTTTTTAAATCTCTGTTCCAGGCAATATTTGGGTGCTGAGGATACACATAGAGGAAAGGGCAAACTTGCTTGAATTCATCTTAGTATAGTGTGCCCTCTGGAATATTTTATCACTTTTTCTTGAAAACTTTTGTTCCTCCAAACCAAAGCCATGCTCACAAGCATGAACTCTGACCATAGCCAGAGAAACACAGGTAAAAACATATATCTAGAGTTTTGAAGGTAACCATGAAAAAAATAACAAAACAGAAACCATAGAACTAGGTGCTCTGGGGGTAATGGTACCGGTGATAAAGAGGGGTAGAGGAAGAGACTGCTCCTTTTCTGAAATTCTTTTTGTTAATAGGCTGCTGTGGTGGAAACTGATATTCCTCTTCAGTGACAGACTCCTTTACTTTGCTGCTTGCAATGGCATTTATAGATTACTTCTGACTGTCATCTACTGTCTCAGTTGCAGCAAGCTACTTCTCCAAAGTGATGCAACTTCCCTGGAAGCCCACATTTAATTACTAACTGATGGTGAAATTCAGCTTAGCCATCTCAATGCATCTTGAGATACATAATCCTTAAAAGATATTCTAGCTCCTGAGCACCTGTTATGGTTTGGATAGGAAGTGGCCCCCAAAATCTTCTGTGTTGATGCAGGAATATTCAGAAGTGAAATGATCATATTATGGGAGTGGTAACCTATTGGTCATTCCTAGTTTAAATGCTTAACTAGATAGTATCTGTAGATGTATGGGACATAGCTTGAGGAGGTAAATCACTGGGGGAGTACCTGGAAAGGATCATCTTTCCTGTAGCCCCTTCCTCTTCCACCATAAGGGGAATAGCTTACCTCCACCATGCCCTTCTGCCATGATGTTCTGCCTCAGCTTGGGCCCAGAGCAATGAACTCAGCTGGCCATGGACTAAACCTTTGGAACTGTGAGCCAAAATGAACTTCTCCTCCTCTATGTTGTTCTTGTCTTACATTTTTGTGACAGCACCATAAATCTGACTAACACAGTTCCACTTGGTTGTCAGCTGACACTACCACTGGACCTGCATCACCATGTCCTCCTTCTTCTTCCCAAGGCTGCTCAACAACAGCCAATGTACTAAGTTCTGTCTCAGCATCTGCAATCAAGGACACTTCCTGCAAGTATTAAGTTTAAATGCTAGAAAAATGCTAGCGATAATTTATTTGATGTAATATACAACACATAAGTAATTAGCCAGTAAACCAGAATCCATGTGACAATAGAATTCAGTTTCACTTTTCACTAACATCGGTTTCTCTTTATTTTATTCCATTGTGTTCTCTTATTTTTGTATTTTTGCCATGGATGCATTACTTTCTAATATTTTTTCCTGAACAAGAAAAAACATGTTTCAGGTTCATATACATAAAATCCTTTTTAGTTGTTTGCTGCTGTATATTTTCTTTTCCAATTTATATACAATTAAATCTCATCAATTCTTTTTTCGAGGCAAGATATGACTAACCCGGCAAAAATACATTTTTGTTGATTTGCACTTACGTATAACTTTCTTACCACAATCGTGAACTCTGCTTACCTGTCTTATTAAAAAGATAATGATTCCTGGCATGCAAATACCACAATAAATATTGGTGGGTTTATTAGTATAAAAGTCAGTAAGATATCCTTACTTTTAATGATGATAATATGTCAACAGAGATAATTACTTGTTTTTATTATCTAGGTATCAGTTTATTGGTTTTTATTTTTAGAAATACTTCTAATAAAAGCAATTAATTTCTGTGACTATCTTCTTCAAAGCCTCAGCTTAAAATATTTTAATATATCTCTCCTAGGCATGGACTCTAGTTTTATTTATATATCTCTGATTCCTAAATATTTTTATAAGGCAGGTAGTCAATAAATTTTTAAAGAATATATGATCAAATGAATGATCTTGCTTCATACAGTACTTCATCCACAAATCTTTATCTGTTTAATATCATATACTGACCTCTTTCTGTTTTTACAATCATGTTTTAAATTCTGTATATGACAATCTCTTTGCATTCCTGGGTACTCTAAGTGTTGCATTCTCACTCATTAAATTCATAAATATTTATTAAATACTTATTCAGGCTGTTTGCCAGGTGCTGAGGCTACAGCAATGCACGCACACTGAAGGGGAGGACCAGTACTTGGAATGCATCTCATTGTTGTTCAGTCTCTTTCTTTTGCCATCTTGCTTTCCCACTTTAATTTTCTGTCAAAATTTTATTCTTCCAACATAAAGCAAGAGTAAAGAGTCACAACACCAATGTTTCAATACTGGCTCCATTGTTGCTAGTTATATGACTTTGGGCAAGTACCTTGAATTTTTATTCTTCAGATCTCTCATATTTAAAATAAGATATGCCTTATAAATGGTGTCTGCCTTATACAGTTATTGAGAGGATTAAGTGATTAAAAAAGCCTCAGCTTAGTACCTGGTTCATTATTTTTCAATAAATGTTACTAGTATTACCAGTATTATTGTGACTTGCCACTGGAAAAAAATAGTTAAATCCAAATATCTAATTCCAAAATATATGACAGCAAATACTACCAAAATGAAGTGTCTTTGGAACATCAGTAAGCTCTTTTTTCTCATTATTATCTATTTATATGAGGAATGTAAAATAATTAAATTCATAGAAGGAAAGAGTGAAACGGTAGTTATCGGGGGCTGTGGGAAAAGAATAAGAAATTACTCTCCAATAAACATCAAGTTTTCTTTAAATAATACGAATAAGCTAGAAATCTGCTGCACAACATTGTACCTTATTCAACCATATTGTGGGGCTATGGATATAGCTCAGTTGGTAGAGTGTTTGCCTTTCATGGACAGGGTCCTGGGTTCAATCCCCAGCACAGAAAAAAAAAAGTATTATACACTTAAATATTTAAGAGGGTATATGGTATATTTCACGTAAAGTACTCTTACTATAGTAAAAAAAATCATGGTCTAGTATGAACAATATAACAGGGGATTGACAATCAAACTATAACCCAGCATTCCCTCTATGGCTGTAGAAAGAATGGAACAAATGGTGAAATTAAGAAGGGTACAAAGAAGAAGGACCTACATCATTTCAAGTTCCAGAATACAAACCTTTCAAAGAATCTTGGTTTTGCCTTATTTGGTTCCTCCAGCAATCCTATAAGTCAAGCAAGCTTCCATGATTGGTCTCATTAGAAGGCTGAAGACTCAAACCTGGAAACATTCCATTGGCTTTATTAGTTTCCTTTCTTTATGAACTAGAACAAGTACTAGAAAACAGATCTATGGCCTCTTCTCAATGTTCTTTCTACTTCCCAAAGTTCTTATGTATGGATGGAGATTTGGGGGTCCAAGGATAGAAAAGGTCATTACCAGGTCAAACTTAACCAATATAGATGGTAATCATGCTATGACTTACATAAGATTGTGGGTGTACAACCTCCCCATTGAGAGAGCACAGGGTTCCGTAAGAGGTATGGTGTGCTACAAAGAAGACAGTGGATCATGCCCCCTCCAGCCTTCTTTCCCAACTCAATAAAGCAACCAATCCACTCCATATATTAAACACCAATCACATGCTTAGACTGTGGGTAAACTAAGGTACTAAAGCTGACCATGAGAAACCTGCAATTGAACTGAATGCCAATGCTTTACCTATGAAACAACAATGAATAATGATTCTTATACTATTGTTTCCTGGACTCAAGTACTCTCTGTAATAATATCATGCTTCCAGAGTTGTGGCAAGGATACTTGTGATACCATATGGCAATCACTAGCTCATTGCTGAGCACGTAACAGCAGCTCCATGCATAGTAGCAGTATGAATAATAAGAACGGCATCTGTAGTAGTGAAAGACAGCTGAATTTTGAATATTTAAGACCTTATGGGTTCAAATGGGAATTAAATATTATGGGAACACTCATCTGTATTAGTTTGATATCTAGGTTATGAAGTATAACCACAATAGGTTGGTTGTTATATGTTTTTGTTCTCTAAATGAAAGCACTTTTTATATCAGTTTTCCAGGGCCACCACAACAAAATACAGGCTGGATAATTCAAACAACAGAATTTATTTTCTCACAGTTCTGGAGGCTAGAAGTCCAGGTCAATGGGTAGGAAGGTTTTTTGTTTTTTCTGAGTCCTCTCCAGTTGGATGACAAATGGCCTCCTTTTCACTGTGTTCACTTTGTTGTCTCTCTGCATGCATGTGTCTGTTGTTTTATGGTGTCCAAATTTCCCCTTCTGACAAGGGCAATAGTCATTGAATGCAGGTCCACCCTACAGAACATATTTTAATCACATCTTTAAAGTGCTTAAATCCAAATATGGTGCCTTCTGAGGCTCTAGGAGTAGAGACTTCAACATATCAATTTGTGGGGAGACTCACTTCAACCCATAATTCCTTTTGGGGAGACATAAACTCATAGAGATATATTAAGTACAGTAAACTTTATTAATAATTAAGGACCCCAGTGAAAAAGGAAGTCTCCTTTAGCCAAAGTGAGGGAGATAAGGAAACAGTCTGTCTACTGCAGAACAATTTGGCACCCTGAAAGTACAAAAGAATGTGGTATCACTCTATAGATTGTTGCAAGAGATTGGTTTCCTTTTCTAGAGGAGACAAATAGAATTTCTCACAAGGTATAAGCCAAGGACAGAGAGCTAGCACATGCCCTAATGTCTCAGTATCTGGAGAGATAGTCATTGAAACAAGCTAGTATCTTTATATAGGTCAATCATAAAGAGCATTGATTTCTTTCCAGAGTGGTCACATAAAAGAGAATAGAGTGTCTAATAGTATGTATAGTGTCCATGGATTCAGTGAATTCCCTATCAAAATAAACATGCCAGTACTTTTAAAACACACATTATAAGAATAAATATTTATTAAAGTGCCACCATCAAGTGCATTTTCTGGTATACCCATAGTTGCTGGTTAAAAGTGTTGTCTACGAAAGTTGTAATATGTAATGCTGAAAACTCTGACTACAAAAACTATGCAAGTTCCTTGACCTCTGCATCTCAAATCCCTCACATCTAATGTGAGATAATTCCAGTCCTATGTCACTGGAAAGTTCTGACGATCATTTATTATGTAATTACCAAGAAATTCATAGTGAAATGCTTGATATAACGGAAGAAAGCAAAATTCCATTCCTTGACAGCTTTAGTAAAAAATAAAATAAAAACACAGGAAGTTGGGGCTGGGGATGCGGCTCAAGTGGTAGCACACTCACCTAGCATGCATGAGGCACTGGGTTTGATTCTCAGCACCACATAAAAATAAAATAAAGATATCGTGTCCACCTAAAACTAAAAAATAAATATTAAAAAATACAGGAATTCCCTCAAGTTTTATTATCAGATAACAACAATAATTTTAGTATATGTACTAAATGTTGTCTATATATTCATACTAAAAGTTTTTCTGTATCTAAAATTAATACTGGATTCAGGGAGATAGACCAGGAATGACTTCTGATAATACAATTGGAGGGAATGAGGAACAAGCCCGACTAGATAGGAGTTGAAATGGAGAAGAGAACTTTTTATACCCAAAGGACATAAAATCTACATATTATACATGCACATCAATGTTGATAGCAGCTCAATTAAATAATAGATAAGGTATGGAACCAACCTAGTGTCCTAAAACAAATGAATGGATAAAGAAAATGTGGCTCTATCTGAAGTGTGAGGAGTAAAAATTTGTTCCCATGATGTAGGCTCCCTATTTACCTCTCTTATTGTTTCTCTTGCTGAGAAAAAACTTTTCAGTTTAAGAAAGTCCCATTTGTTGATTCTTGTTATTAACTCTTGTGCTATGGATGTCCTATTAAGGAATTTGGAGCCCGACCCCACAATATGTAGATCGGAGCCAACTTTTTCTTCTATCAGACGCAGAGTCTCTGATTTGATATCTAGCTCCTTGATCCACTTTGAGTTAAGTGGATAGAACTGTATATTATCATGCTAAGATAAATAAGCCAATCCCCCCAAAATCAAAGGTTGAATGTTCTCTCTAATATGTGGATGCTAGCCCATAACAAGGGAGGTGAGGGAGGGGAAGTATATAAGTTCATTGGATTAGACAAAGGGGAATGAAGGAAAAGGAGGGGGAACTGGACTAGGAAAGACAGTAGAATGAGTCCAACATAACTTTTCTATGCTCATCTATGAATACACAACCAGTGTAACTCTACATCATGTTCAACACAAGAATGGAGTCTAAATTGTAATGGGTTGCACTCTCTCTATATATATATAGTCATAATATACCCTACTGTCATGTATAATTAAAAACAACAAATAAAAAATAATTTCATGACAAATGTCACAAGACAAGAGAACTGTGCACAAACTTTATTACTATCATCCACTGTGAAGACTCCTTCTCAGAAATTGTTTGGCTCAGTTGACTCAGACTTTGTATAAAACATATACTATGGGGGAAAATATTTCATGTGAATCCATCAAGATTTTCCATTTCAAGGAATCTTAAGACTGCAGTAACAACAAAAATGTAGTAAAAAAGGAAATTTTTGTTGTTGTTTGCTTTTTTTGTAAACACACACACAAAATGAATTTAATCAATCAAGTAAACATTCTTTAGAAATTTAAGTCACATTGTCTTCAGGAGGATTTATAAAATTCAACTTACAGTATGTATGTGCAAGTGTTTGAGAATAACAGAGGTAAGTTATGTTTCTCCTAAGATTATTACTCAGATACACCACTCCTCTTATTGAATATAAATATGGTATAATTCAGCCTACTCAAATCACAAGAGTTTTTGTCTTTTAGCTAGTATACTTGTGTAGTAGTTATTGTTGCTCTATCAGCGCAACAGCTGATGCATGAATCAATGATGGAATAAAAAGAACTAAAATTAAGTCACAGGTTTAATTATGTAGCTGATGTATATCTCTTCTAAGCTTAGAGGTTTTATAATTTTTCAAATTAACCAAAAATTACATGTAACTTTTCTTTAAGTTACATAGCTATGGAAAATTTAAAAACAATTTCTATTATTCTTAACATAAATATAAACATTATCATCAATATGATTGAATATTTTAGGACTCATGGAATAAGTGTAGTCATTGATTTTTTTCAAATATTTCATGGTTTTGGCATATCAAAAATAATTTTATAGGCATTTTCTATAGTTTCTAATTTCATTTATTTCAAAGAAAATGTGATTATGTTTTACTGATGCAATTAACCCTACCTCAATTTCTTAACTTTGCTTGATCTCATTAGCACATTTTTCCCTGTAACTCACAGAGAGATTAAAAAAACCTTTCCAAAAATCTCCAAAATAGTCATATTGTTAAACTTGAAGCTTCATGTATGGAGGTTCTAACAAGAAAATAGTTTATCTAATATGACACATTTAGTTTGATAATACAAAAAAAAATGATGTCAAGTTTCTATAAAGATCAGCCCTTGAATTCACACAGTCCCAGTTTTATCCCCTCCATAGTTTTGCCTTTGTGTCATAATTAGTAATAGTTTCACATGTTCTGTATGGTTTATAATCCAACACTTTAAGAGTGTAATTGCAGAAAAAAAATAGAGCCAAATGCAGTTACCAACTATAGAGTAACCTACTCCTAATTCTTCAAAAGCCAAACCAAACAAAAATTCTCTAGTAGTGATATGAAAGTGGCAAGTAGAAGCTCATCATATTCTATGATGAAATTAAATGCCGGCTACTAATATCACCCAATTAACTTTGCAGTATTCAAAATTCATAGCTAAGGATCAAAATAATGCAAATCCTTACTTTTTTATAATCTTACAGTTAATTGAAACTCACCAAAATGTTTAGTTCCCCTAAAATGATTGATGGTGTTTTTATAAGTGACTCAAAAGGTAATTCTAGTGATAAGTCAAACTTCATTTTCTACTCATTTAATGTTTTTGAGCCACAATTCAAATATGCCACTAATTATATTAAGTATAATTATATATTACTATGATTATATTAACTAATATAATTATATTAAGTATGGAACATAAATAAGTATCCAACATGGTCCTGTGAGGCTTTCAACATAATAAATCTAGTTGTAATTATATGCAAGATGGTGGTCCTAGCCACCAATCTCTGAGTGCAATGACTTCTATGAACTTAAGCTCTTAGCCCGTGATAAGGTCAGAATTAGTTACCTAAATTTATACTTCTTCCCAAATGAAACAACTTTCCTTGCAGTAGAAAGAATAGGTTCCTTTAATGTTAAGGCAAACATAATAGGTACAATAAAAATAAATAAGTAAATGAGATATCTTTCTTTAAAAAAGGTAATATTTATTATTACTTTAAATCAGGACTACAAACTTTGCTTCCAATGAGTAGAGAGTCTGCAAAGGAAAGTGGCTGATATCTAAGTATAATAACAAGGTAGAATATAATTAAATACCATAAAAGGGGGGCAGAGTATGGCATGGTAGTTCGGAAAAGGAAGAAAATATACTCTTCTGCAAAATCTAATATATTCCATTGGAATAAGATAATTTGAGGTGCGTGAAGGATCTGGTAGGATTAGGACCCATGGAGCTGAGAAAGGCATTCTAGGTAGAGGGAATATTATAAGCAAAGCCACAGAACTGAAAATTTCTGAGGTATATACCATGTCCAGAGGACACATGGACCAGGACCATTGGTAAAGCATGCCATATATGAAGGAAAAACTGAGTGATCATTTTGGAGGAGAGTGAGAACATGCAAGGAAGGAAAAGTTTCCAAGATTTATCAGTGGCCCTATTAAATCCCCAGCCTCCTGATGCATAGGAATGTACATAATATAAAGATAGTATTTGCTTTCAATTCCCCTAGAACCACTTTATTATCTACACACTATGTGGGGTAGCTATACAATCTTTTGTTTAGTTAATTATTCTGGTTAAAAAGTATGATAAAGCTTCTCTTATCTACCCTAGGGGGATAAATGGTTACAGCCTAATTAGGTTAAGTTAAGCAATAAAGATGTGCCTAAAAACCTGTCCCTTCATTAAGAATATCCATATCAATAGGGACAAACCCCAAACCTTAGAAAAATCTTTAGATCCTAAAAGCTGTAAACAGTAGAGTTTACTCATTCCTTGAAAAGGTGATTTTACATTCCAAAAAGTGAGAATTTGAGATCCTTTTCTTTGCATCTGAAAATATCAAAGATATTTTTCTTTCTCCTTTGAGAAGGAAGAAGAACAGTTGGCAAATCCATTGGAACATTTCCACCTGTCTTCAACTGATGCAACTCACCACTTGTCTAGAAAGTTTCCATGACAGCACCTCAGGTTGCCTACAAGTCTAGCAGTGTTACCATCCCTCTGGTTATCAATACAGAATTCATCCCTGACCCAGATAGCTTGTCTTTTTTGCAGTATCAAAATGATGGTAGACAGGTACATACAAATGAGAAGGGTAACATCTCAGAGCCTTCACGAGTCCTTATAAAAATAGAGTCATACATAAAGAATTTTCACCAGAAGTCAAAAGTATTAATTTGAAAATGCTTCCTTTTGAACAGTTTCTATACCATCCAAGAGTTGCAGAAAAGTGATACCTTATCTCAGCAAATAATACAACTTTTGCCAGATAACAGGAGCTTCGTAAAGGGATAATTTTACAAAATGTAGCTACAGTCTGTGCTAGAGAATGTAGAAGGAGGTGAAAATCAGAACAAAGGTTGAAACCTGGAACAATTTAATGCTTCAATAAAACAATTCAATTCGGTTAATCCAACTTTTGTGGGAACTATATATTTATCTCCCCAAAAGATTACATAGATGATAACATCAAGATATGTATGTTTGTCTACATATCAGGAATACTGCTTTCAATGTATTGATACTTTTTCTAGCAATACAAGACAAATACACACCTGAACTATGCTGGTGATAAGATTTTTAGTTCTAGATAATATGTTCTAGAGATGGGTAGGAAGGGAAAACTCAATGTGGGCGGGAGACCATGTTCCTTAAGGAGGAATGGGTGTTCACAAAGACCCTCTTCCTTCTCCACTATATAATTAGTAAATTATTACTCCTCAAATGGAACCAATTATTCTGTAACTGCTTGCATGCCACCCTCAATACACTCAAACTCCCTGTTGTCAAATAACATAAGAATAGAACAGGCTGGACTGACCAAGTTTAGAATATACCTAGGCATGTACACAAAATTCTCTTGTTATTCTCATTCTAGATCCTTGTACCTCTGGGCTGTTGAGTAAAATAAACTTCAGTTTGATCTTAGAAAGCTTACTTACTTGGTCCCCCTTACTGGGGACCACAGGAATGTCAGTGTGTTGGGCAGAGGGGAATAATCAGCAGTATGTACACACCTAAAATTGCTGGTGATTTTCAACTTTGGCCATGAATACAGAAAGTGACAGACAGAAAAAAACATTGACAGAGGGTTCCCTAAGGAATTGCAAGCTGCCAAGTTAGAAAAAGATGAATTGTTTCTTCATGAAGAAGTAATAGCAACAATAGACATAGAGTGGGGAAATGGAGGTATCTAATTGATTTTTAAAATTATGTAAACAAACAAGAGTGTATTCAGTATAGGAAAAAAGCCACCATCTTATAGTGTAGTTAAGTAGTACCTGGTTGTAATCTCAGCTACTCTAAAGGCTGAGAAAGTAAGATTACAGATTGGAAGCAAAACCCTATTTCAAAATAAAATTAAAAGGACTGGAGATGTACCTCAGTAGCAGATAACCAATGAGCTGTATCCCAGTACTAGGGGAAAAAATTTCTGGATTAAAGAGCAAAAAACAATAATTCCATTGTCTCTTAGATCAATTTTTTTAATTCAATAACTTGACTCTAATTTTAAATAAATTGCAAGATTTTTTCAGAAAAAAAATAAGATGCCAAAAATTAAAATGAATCAGATACCAAAATTGCCTTTAGTTGAACAATTGCATCGAAACTGAAAACATGCTGGAGACATAAGGAATTCTGATTCATGGTGGAAATTATGGAGTGATTACTTCTCGCTAATAAAAGAAAATGTTAATAAGAATATAGTTCTTAGTGTCTTTTACTTGTCAAGGACTGAGATCACTACCATCCTTTGATGAAGAGAAATTGTTTTGTAATTCTTGGTTGTAAATGAAACCAATACCTTTATTTATTTTTTAAAAATATATTTTAGTTGTAAATCAATCTTTTATTTTGTTTATTTATTTATATGCAGTGCTGAAGATAGAACTCAGTGCCTCACACATGCCAGGCAAGCACTCTACCACTGAGCCACAACTCCAGCCCCCAATACCTTTATTTTGATTTATTTATTTTTATGTGATGCTGAGGCTCAAACCCAGTGCCTCATACATGCCAGGCAAGTGCTCTACCACTGAGCCACTACCCTAGCCCAAAAGAAACTTTTTAACTGTACCAAATCAGGATGCTTTTATGCTGCTGCCTAGTTGCAAATTGGAGAGGATATCAGGCACAGGTCTTCATAAACTTTAAAATTTTAAACAGTAACAAATCCAGTTTGGTCTGAATAGTGTTTATTTTTTTTCTACTGAGGTTCTTTCTTTAAGTTAATTTTTTTATTTATATATGACAGCAGAATGCATTACAATTTTTATTACACACATAGAGCACAATTTTTCATATCTCTGGTTGTATACAAAGTATATTCACACCAATCCATGCCTTCATACATGTACTTGGATAATAATATCCATCACATTCCATGGTCATTTCTAAACCCATGCCCCTTCCCTTCCCTGAATATTGTATTTTTTGTTTGCAGAGGTGTCATTACTGTTAAAGAATTTGTTTGTTTTTATATAGGTGTCTTCTAAAAATACATTAGGCTTACTGATTTGATGCTAAGATATTACTTGATAAACAGGGAATTTTAAAACTTTTAGTTATCTGATTACAGTTTTACCTGTGAAAGGCAGGCACTTTGTCTCTCACAATCTTCCTTTCCTGCTCTATTTCCAAGATTCATAATAAATTTTCCTTTTAAGATTTCAAGACCCCCAAATACTCAGAATGCATTTACTACTGTTTCCCTCTTGAGAAGATGGAAATAAATTCATGGTACTATTTTTCTCAAGTATATCCAATAGTACTGCTGCATAAATTTCTTCTCAACATTAATTATATTACTTCAATAAGCTTGCCAAATTCCAATTTTAAAAAACTGGCCAAGAATGGTGCCAGATGGCTTTTAAAATGGTAATATTAATGAATACAAAGTTCATATCCTAACAGAGTCCTCAAAAAACGACTGAGATTATTGAGGTTTATGGCTCAGTTTTGAATTTCTGATTCTGGTTGTTTTTCCATAGTCACACTGGTTGGAGAATGTTTAATTTTATTCATAGTGTTATCTTAGAGTTTTCTTCTGAATCATAGTTGGCTTGAGAGAAATTTTTCTCAACTGATGTGTTGGATATTCTTTTCAAATTTCTTTCAGTAAATCAATATGAATCTGTTAATTGTATCCTTTTGCGTGTGTGTATGTGTGTCTATGTGTGTGTTTTGGTATTTTGCAAGATTTGTTTAATGATCCCTGTCTCTCCATTTAGCCAAATCCAGAAAATTTCGTGGGTTTATTTGTGATAGGGGTAGGCAGTGGGATTGTGTATCCTCTAATTTTGCATTCCATTCCCTATCTCTTTGCAGAACCCCCAATTCCTTTCTTCTTTATTACCCAACCCCAGAGGTACTTCCCTTTTGCCTCCCTTCTCCCCAGAAGCTAGATATTTCAAACACTGCTTTTTCAAACTGTGAGAATGCTCACATCTTTCTTTTGTGGTTCATGCTCAGACATACCTGGACACTATTTTATTATTTTCAGAGTAAGGGTAGAGTTTTAGTCAGCCTTTTCACTGCTGTGACTAAAGGACCCAACCAAAACAATTTTATGGGGAATAAAAGTTTATTTGGGAGCTCACGGTTTCAGAGGTCTTACTCCATAGAAGGCCAGCTCCATTCCTTGGGGCTCAAGGTGAAGCTGAACATCATGGCGGAAGAGTGTGGCAGAGGAAAAAGCTCATATGGTGATCAGAAAACAGAGAGAAAGTCTCCACTTGCCAGATACAAATATATACCCCAATTCCCACCTCCTCCAGACACACCCTACCAATTACTACTCAGTTAATCCCTACCAAGGAGTGAATTCACTGATTGAGTTAATACACCCACAACCCTTTGAACCTTTTTGCATTGTCTCACACATGAGCTTTTGCAGGACACCTCACATCCAAACCACAACAGGTGAACTTAGTTTTTCTGTCAGATTTTAGAGTGCCTCATTTCCATGTTTTCCCAGCAGTCTTTCCAAAATCATCTTGTGGGGGAGTTGGGATAGGTCAGGAGTGTGAGAGACAACATACTAAAATATGATGATGTTTATTTTTTTTCTACAGCTATTTGCAGTGTGGTCATCCTCTATTCAAATTATGTGATAGAAGAAGTTTTTGTGTAATTTCATTTTTCCTTCTTGTTTTTCTATATTATGCTAGAAAGAAGCATTGAAAGACAAGAACCTACATCAAAGCTACAATTGTGTTTGTGTATCTTCTTTTTAACCTATCAAAGTCCTTATATTTAAGATATTGTTTTAGAGGCAGCATATAGTCAGGGATTTTTTTTAATGCATTATGATAATCTCTGTATTTTTATTGGTTGACTTAGAACATTTATATTTAATATTGTTATTGATACAGTTGGGTTAATGTATCATATTGTTTGTTGTTTTGTTTGTTCCATACATTATTTGTTCATTTTTTCTTTATTGCTAGCTTATGTATTAGTTGCAATTTGATATAATGCTATTGAATATTCATTACTAATTTATTCATATTTCTTTGTACAAAATAGTTTCATTAAGATGCATAATGTATATCTTGGGTTTTTTCATAATATAGATATGAACTGATATAACTGACATTCTTTCAATTATCACCTCTAATTCATTATTATAAGTACCACCAATATGATAACTTTTATTTTATATGAATCATAATACATTGGTATTATTATCAATTATAATGATAAATAGGAAAAATGTTTATATTAATATTTTATCATTTGAGAACTTTAATTTTGTGGATAGATACAAATTTCTATTTTGTGTCATGATTTTTTTGCTTAAAGTACTTTCTTTTGGGGGGGGGGGGTCAGACTTACCAGGGATTGAACTCAGGGGCACTAAACCACTGAGCCACATCCCCAGCCCTATTTTGTATTTTATTTAGAGACAGGGTCTTACTGAGTTGCTTAGTACCTCACTTTAACTGACGCTGGCTTTGAACTTACAATCCTCTTGCCTCAGCCTCCCAAGCCACTGGGATTACAGGTATCCGCCACCATGTCAGCTAAAGGATTTCTTCTATCATACATTATAGCAGAGGCAATTTACTGATAGAAATAAATTCATTGCACTATTGGTTTTAACTTAAAAAAATTAATTTTGACTTCATTTTAAAAAGATATTTACTGTGGCTAGAATTCCAGGTTGATTTCTTTTTAAGTTTTAAAAATGTTACTCTATTCTGGTTACAGTTTGTGACAAGAACTCTGCCATAATACTTATCTTTTATCCTCTATATAGAAAGTATCTTTTTCTCTGCTTGACTTCAGTGGATTCATTTTATCTTTGCTTTGCAGCTATTATTAATCAGACATTCTGAAAAATTACAAAATAGTCTTTGCAGGTAAGTTTTTACATAATATTATTTCTAAACTTGGGGCACTGTTAGAAATAACTTAATTTCTAAGTAAATACCTGAGTCCCTGAGAATTCTACTGATTACTTTAGTCTAGAAATAATATGAAATATTTTTGTAGCTATATTAGCATTTCATCTAACAATACTAGGAAGAACTAAGTATCTCTTTAGAATTTAGACTGTAAATTGTAAAGATGCAATCTAAAAATCCAACAAAAGATTGTACACTATAAAAGACAATGTAATAATAGACCATACTTTGGGATATTTTTAAAATGCATATATGAAAAAAGATCCACAAGAAATAGAACCAGACATGAGAAAAATAAAGAAAATAAGTAATGCCAAAGCCTACATGGCTGTTAATTCAGAAAACTGGCAAAGAGTGATGGGTGATTAAGAACATTTAGAGAGGAAAGCAGGATCAGGTGGGACACTGATTTTGGGTAGAGAAGCAGTGACCCAGAGCTGGTTCTTATGTTTATTATATAGGGTCTTACAATTAGGAAGTTAAAGACTATAGATAGAAGCATTGTTTTTTTGTGTACTAGGAAGTTACAAAACTAGAAACATTTTTGTAGTTATTCTACTATTGCAATGCTAGGAGCTTCCTGTGGTACCCAGGAAGCCCATTGTCCAAAGTTTCTACTAAGGGGACAGGCTTACAGGTCACAGCACTGGTGAAACTTTGTAGTTATATTGCTAGGCTCAGAATACTCTATCCTTGGGAACTGGTGGCTAACATGTAGGCCAAGACTGATGCAGGTTCCATGCTTTGCATAGAGCCTTCATGGACAGGGTGTCATCATACCAACTGGGCAATATTGACCTGTATTTTTTGTACTGGAAGTTCCCAGTGTTTATAGGAGCACAAAACAACCAAAGACTGATCCAGATCACCGCACTCCACAATATAATATACATTAGAAAATATTCATTTTATTATCACACACAATTGCTCTTTATACAATGGTTTATAACATTCTGGAACAACAATATTTATATCCTTCCAGTGTTGTAAATGGATTGTGATTTTAGGATCTTAGAATATCCTGATGTACAATTTCTTTCTTTTATTAAATTCTTCAACACAACTGAATCTGCATTCTTTAAGAAGAAGCAAAGTTTCTCTTCCATGAAGTGCTAAAAATCACGTTTAATCCTGAATTTTGAGAAAAGAGACACAATTAAAAGTTCATTATAATATTATGTAATCTTTCAAAATGTATTAAGGAATGGTGGGTTTATGTTGTTATTAGGTAATCCTATATACCTGACACCAGGATAGAGAAATAAAGACCAAATTAGGTTACAAGAGTAAAAAGAATAAAAAGACATGGGGCACCCTCAGGAAAGCTGAACTACAAAAAAAATTTGCTTGGCATCAGCTTTTGGCATTAGATATCACAAAAAAAAGACTTTTTAGAAATTATAGACATGCTTACTTTACTAATTTTACATCCCAAAAGTCTTTCCATATTTTTCTGAGAAAATCCATATGCCTTCTAAACTATACCTTTATAAAAGACTATATTAGTTTTCTGGGGTTAACATAACAAAATATCACAAACCGACTAGCTTACCTAGGAGAAATGCATTGTTGCACAGTTCTGAGGTCTAGATGTCTAAGACCAAGCTATCAGAAAATTTAATTTCTTCTGAGGACTTCTGGTGGATTCCTAGTAATCTTTTACATTTTTAGTCTCTGTCTTCATCATAACATGACACTGTCCTTGTGTGCTGGTCATTGTCCAAATTTCTTCTTTTTCTAAGAACTATGTTCATGTGTAAGAGCCCACCTTACCCCAGTATATTCTCATCCAAATATCACTAATTACAACCACAAAGATCCTATGTCCAAATAAGTTCCCAGTCTGAGGTATGGGGGTCAGGACTTAGAATATGAATTTTGAGGCAACACAGTTCAACCAATAGGAAAGTTTATCTTCAGTTCCAAATGTAGGATGGTTTTGAAGTTTTACCAAATACATTACTTGCAGGGTGATTGCTAACTTACAAATAAACATTTAAGCAGTGTATTTTGAGGTAAATCCTATTTTTTTCATTGAAAAACATTTAAATTCTAAAACTAAAGGATCAAATTGATTTGTACTATATTGATTTAAACTCATGAATTTAGAGACATTGAGATGGAATATAAGGAAGCTTTATCTAAAATTCATCCTAAACAATTACATACAATATACCAAACCAGGTATTTAGAATAAAAAATAAATGTTAAATTCACTAAAATGATATAATTTTAATTGCGATTTAATATTAATTTAATATAAATATTAAATATACCATGGTATATATTATTAATTTTTAATTTTGATAATTGTTTAAACAAAAATGAGTTAAATGGTATACATCATAAATTTATGTATTTAGAAATTTTGATGTAATTCTGCCTTGCTGATAAATATCTGGAAAGGGTGCCTAAGACTCAATAGGATTTGCTGCGTTTTCTCCAAATAGTGGTTGGAAAATGTCTGTAGAAATAGTCAATTTGCATGAGAGCTTAAGGATGCAGAGCAGATCTAGGCAGCAACCCTCAACTCTTCCTTGCCTATAAATGAAGCAGTAAAAGAGCTGGTGATAAGACAAAACCCTGAGAAGGCAGCCAGCAGAGAACCTCACCCATGCACAATGAAGTTCACCCCACAAAAGGGCCTACAGAGAAGTGTCTCAAAGACATTTGCCCCCACCCAATATGCCCAATACAAACCCATTGATCTGTGACTTATGTATTCCAGAGGGGGCAATAGACTTCAACTTACCATGGGCCACCCAGCACCACTTCAGCCAGACCACAGTGCCTCTACCTTAGACCAGCTCACCCGCACACTCTAAAATACACATTCAGCAGCCCACAGTGGGATTTGACAGCAATAAATAAGTAGAGGTTTTCTTTAGGAGGCACATAAGACTGCACACTGGAAAGGGAGTAAACTGGCTGCTAAGTCACAGACAATTGGAAACTGTCTACTCTGACACACAGAGCTAGTGGGTAACTGAACACACCAGAGATTGGAAGGGGGATCCTTGAATTGTATCAGAGATGAGCTGGTATAATTACCACCTTCACACTCAGGGAAACTTAGAGGTAAAGCTGAGGAGTGGTAGGTATTTTCAAAAGGTCCCAAATCCTGATGAAATTCAAATCAAGAAGAATCAACAAGAAATCTCCCTACCTTAAATAGCATGAGATTTATATATGTCATAAATAGCTCTAATGTCAGTTTTGATCTTGAAGATATTACTTTTCATATTTAATCAATAGATGTTCCCTTATTATTTAATATGACATCCCTCAACCCCATGGAATATATTTCTTCCCACATTTTAAATTATTAACTGAAATAATTCTGTCTTTGCTTTCTGAGCTCAGGTTTACCCTTGATTCTCTTGGTCTCTCTTTATTCCTCTTGTATTACCTGATCCTGCCTCAAATTCTCCCATTTTTTCTTTTAATCCTAGATTGTGTTTTTTCTTCCTTTTATTTTTTTCTTTGCATATATCTTCACTTTTGCAGTACCTACGGAGTTCAATAAAAAATTTACTACCTTTAATAACTCACTTCTCAACCTGTTCAAGAAGATTACTACAATTTTCTACTTGGGTTGGATGGACTGAGGAGAACATTTTATATAAGTATTTTCCTTCTATAGTTTATGGCTTTGCTCTGAAGTTATTGGAGTTAATAGTGCTTTATATCTTCTCTCAAAGTGCTGCTGAATACTGGGCATAGCAGAGGGTACATATGGAGTAATGAATCAATACAAATATATTCGCCCTCTCTGGGGCATTTAAGAAAAAGACACTCACTAAATAGTCATTTACATAAAAGTGAAAGAGAGAATCATCAGATGGGAAGAAATACAAACAGTATAAAAAAAAAGCTAACAAATAACCCCAAATAGCCCACAACACTTTAACAATTAATCCCATTGACATCACAGTGTAGGAAATGTCAGACAAAGAATTTAGAAAGTTCATAGCTAAACTGTTTAATAAGCCAAAGATGATGTAAGGATTGAACTAAGGGTGAATATACAAGAATTGAAAGAACCTTTCAATATACAGAGATTCTGAAAAAACAACCAAGGAAAAAACACAATAAATCAAATTAAAATTTCAGGTGAAAATCTTACCAATAGATTAGAACACATAGAAAAAGAATTATCGGGCCTCAAAGACAAAGCATATGATCTTTAAAACAAAGTTGACAATGAAGTAAATGTTAAGAGACCATTACCAGAATATTCAAGAAATCTGGACAACATTAAGAAATCAAATCTAGGAATCATTGACATAGAAAAAGACACTGAGATACAAACTAAAGGAAAACAACTTTTTCAACGAAATAATACCAGAAAGTTTTTCAAATATTAGGAATAAGAAGAAAATCCAAATACAAAAGGCATTCAGGACTCCAAATAGACAAAATATAAAAGCTCCTCTCCAAAACATATCATGATTAAAATGCCTAATATAAAAAAATATTTTAAAAGCTACGCTAGAAAAATACCAGGTCACATTTGGAGGTCAGCCAATTACTTTCTTCAGATCTGTCAGCCCTAATTTTAAAACTATGAGGGCTTGAAACAATATACCAAGTCATAAAAGATAATGGGTGCTAACTCAGATTACTATATCCAGCAAAAGTAACCTTTAGAATTTAAGATGAAATGAAATATTTATGATAAGCAGAAATTAAAAGAACTCATAACCACCAAGACAGTGCATACACACACACACACACACACACACACACACACACACACAAAGAAAAAAACACTTAATGAACTATTACACAGAGAAGAAATAAAAAATAAACATCATTGTCTGGTAAATGTATTTTTTGGTAACTGCAGATTATCATGTAAGTGAAATAAACCAGAGTCAGAAAAATCAAAGGTTGAATATTTCTTCTCATATGCAAAATCCAGAGCAAAATAAGGGAAAAAATGGGTGAGGAGTTCTCCATGAAAGAAGGAAGAAAAATAGAGTAGAAAAGGGACTTAGAGGGAGAGAGGAGGGACAAGAAAAAGGAAGAACTGCAGAATGAAATTTACCAAATTATGCTATGTGCATATATGAATATACCACAGTGAACTTCACCTTTGTGTGTGTGTGTGTGTGTGTGTGTGTGTGTGTGACCAATTAGAGAAACATAAATAAATAGAAGGAAGACCAGGAGAGTAGAGAGAGAACAGAGGAAGAAATGAAGGGAGGAAAAGTAGAAGTACTAGGGATTTAAATGGAGCAAATTAAACCCTACGCATGTATAATTAAGTCAAAAATGAACCCTACTATTGTGTAAAATTATAATGTATGCTATGGTTTATACATGAAGTATCCCCCCAAGTACTCATGTGTGAAACAATCCAAAAATTTTCAGAAGTGAAATGATTTATTTTTTCGAGATATAACCCAATCAGTGGGTTAGTCCACTGACATTGATTAAATGGGTGGTAATTTTAGGCAGGTAGGGTGTGAAAGAGGAAGAAGGTCACTGAGGCCATGACTTTGAGATTTATATTTTGTACCTGGTGAACAAAGCCCGCCCTCTCTCTCTCTCTCTCTCTCTCTCTCTCTCTCTCTCTCCCCTTCCTGATTGCTGTATCCTAAGCTATTTTCCTTCTTCATGCCCTTCCACCTTGATGGTCTGCATCACCTTGGACTAGAGCTCTGGAGTTGGCTTACCATGGATTGCACATTTGAAACCATGAGCCAAAATAATCTTTTCTTCTTCTATGTTGTTCTTATCAGGTATTTTAGTCACAGGGATGAAAAAGTTGACAAACAATGCACTAATAACATATTTTTTAAAAAATATCTAATTTGCATTCCTATGTCAAAGAAGAATAAACTTATGTCATGTAACTTGTTTTCTGTGTTGTATTCTGTAAAATTCTTCTGGCCAATGTTTCCTGTATAGGTGAAAAGTCAGGGTGCAAGTTAACCACCTAATGGTTATTGCATGCCTCACTCACTGCAAAATATTAAAAGTTACATGTGTGTGCAAAGATTAGTTATGAGGCCTCTTCCATCTTGGGTGATTGGTTAATACATGGAAATAGCACAAGAATGGACATGGTGCAGTCACTTGGTCTTTTGTGTCCTGTATTTGAAACAACTTCTAGTATAAGTAGAATGTGTGGTGGCTCAGGAATACAAGCAAGACCACTTACTCAGTGTTAGATGAAGCATGTTTTCTTTGTGCTCTCTTTGAGCTTCACTGAACTCCCATACATCATTTGTTCATTGGAATTCTGTGTGTATGGGACACAAGGAACCCTATGTGCAAATAAAGCAACAAAGAATACTAACTATGCATATGATAGGTACTGCCTCTACTCACATGCTGTATTCTCTTGTTGTTTTCTTACGAATCACAGTCAAAGTTAATATTATTATCTAAAATAAGAATTTGCAAATGCAATAAAAGAGAAAATAGATAAACGGGATAATATCAAACTGAAAACTTTCTGAATAGAAAGGAATGAATATACAGAGCAGAGACAACCTAAAGAATGGGAGAAATTATTTACAAACTATACATCTGATAAGGGTCTAATATACAGAAAATACAGGAAACTCAACAGCAAATAGATAAAATAATCAAATTTTTAAAATGGGCAAAAAAACCCTGAATAGATACTTTTCAAAGGAAGGCATACAAGTGGCTAAGAAGCAAATGGAAATGTTCAACATCACTCTTCATTAGAAGATAAAAGTTAAATCATAATGAAATATGGTCTCATTCCAATTAGAACAGTTATTATTAAAAAGACAAGAGAGAAATGTTGGTAAGTATATTAAGAAAGGGGAACTATTATCCACTGTTGGTTGGAATACAATTTAGTATAGGCTCTTAGGGAAAAAAGTTTGAAGTTTCTGAAAAAAACTAAAAATTGATCTATCATATGATTCAGCAGTCCCACTGCTAGGTATATATCCAAAAGATATAAAATCAAGTTATCAAAAAGATATCTGCATGCCCAGGTTTACTGTGATACTATTTACAATAGCAGAATATGGACTCAACCTAAGTATCCATCAACAGATGAATGAATAAAGCATGTGTGTGTGTGTGTGTGTGTGTGTGTGTGTGTACATACACACAAAAAGAATACTATTCAGCCACAAAAAGAACAAAATTCTGTCATTTACAGCAAGATGGATAAATCTGGAGATTATAAAATTAAGTGAAATAGCCAGGAACAGAAAGACAAACACTATATCATTTCTTTCATGTGGAATCTTAAAAAGCTGAGTTCATAGAAGTGAGCTGAACAGTTAACAGCAGTTAACCAGAGGTTGGGGATGTTGAGATTGGTTAACAAGTAAAAAGTAACAGCTGGATAAGAAGAATGAGATCTAGTGTTCTATTACACATAATGGTCACTATAGTCAACAATGCTGTATCATATAATTTAAAGTAGCTAGAAGAAATTATGAATGTTGTTATCACAAAGAAAGGATAAATGTTTGACATGATAAATAATCTAAATCTTCCCTTAATTTTTGATCGTGACACAACATAAGTATCACCCTGTACCCCATAAAGTTGAATAATTTTTATATTTCAATTTAAAAAATTAAGTGAAAATTCAAAATAAGATTAAATTCATAGAAGTAGAATAGAATGGTGATTTCCAGAAGCTGAAGGGAGAGGTGACCAGCAAAAAAGATACTGTTCAAGTAGTACAAAGTTTTAGTTAGGAGGAATAAGTATTATTGATCTATTACTGTACAACACAGTGACTATAATTAGTACTGTATTATATATTTCAAAATTCCTAACTGAGTAGATTTTAAGTGCTTTAACAGCAATGAAATAATAAGCATTTGAAGTGACTGATATGATCATTAACATGATTTGATTCTTCCACAATTTACACATGTATTGGAACATAACTGCCCCCCATAAATTCATGCAATTTAATTACAAACCAATGTGTTTAAAAAAAATTTTAAGGTGGCAACAGTAAAGCATTAAATCTAGCATTATGCCCTCCTGAGTGAAGAGTTCCATTAGCAACTTAGGTTGTATGATATGGCTTCATCTATACTCCCAGGTTGGCTATCGCTTCATCTCCATATATACCCTTAAGGAACAGATAAGTGCATGAGTTTACCCTACACCTGGAGAAGAGCTCCTGTTATGGTTTGGATGTGGCATATCCCCCAAATCTCTCATGTGAGACAATGCAAGAAGGTTCAGAGGAGAAATGATTGGGTTGTGAGCATCTTAACCCAATCAATGAATTAATCCTCTGATAGGGATTAACTGAGTGGTAACTAAAGTGGTAGGGTGTGGTTGGAGGAGGAGGGGTTTGGGGGTATGGCTTTGGGGTACATACTTGTATCTGGAAAGTAGAGAGTTCTCTCTGTTTTCTGATCATGATGGGAGTTGCTTCCCTCTGCCACACTCTCCAGCCATGATGTTCAACCTCTAGCCCCAAGAACGGAGCCAGTCTTCTATGGATTAAGCCCTCTGAGACTGTGAGCCCTCCAAAAAACTTTTCCTCCTCTACAATTGTTCTGGTTAGATTTTTTTAATCACAGCAGTGCAAAAGCTCTCTAAAACAGCTCCTGTCTCACCGAAACTCTGTGTGGTAAGCTGCGGTGTAAGCTACTTCACAGTGCTGCTGGCACACTTGGGCTGTGGCTTCTCCTTATGTGAACACATGATTCTTGCCAGTTGCACACACAAGTGCTTGCCACTGCCACTTAGAGCCTTATCATCCCCTTCTCCACTAATATCCTACTGGAATCTCATTTTTTAGCTTCACTCCAAGTATCTGTGGAAGCCCAGTTCTGTGACCCCTGATTTGGAGGCTACAGTATAATATCTCCAAATCCTAGAGTTTTTCCTCCTTCTTCCCAAAAGATTTGTTCCATTTGGTCTTCCAAGCACATTCTGCCTCACTAGAAATTCCATCCATATAGTGTCCACCTGAGGGGACATTAAATCAAAGAGTGCAAATTGCCTATTTGTTCCATTAAAGTACCCATTGCTCTTCCTTGACAGTTTCAATGGATTGGTTAAAAAAAAAAAATTAGCAAAAGTTCTGCACAGCCTTCTCTAAAAATACAGTGAGGAGAAGCAGTTGAATTTTGATTAGCAGTCATCAACTCTCTCAAAAGAATTAAGACTTTCTTTGTTGTGTTTACCAATGTCTGTGATGTAAACACTCCCATCATGACCAATTTTGAGCTACCAAATTATGTCAACGGGCTCACAAAATTTCTGAAAATGAAACAGTGGACATTTTAATTCTGTGTTGGAAAAACTTTTATTTTGTTTTCAAATCCCTATCAGTTATCATTACTAAAATGCACACTATTATCAGAGAAAGTAATACTTGGCGTTGGATAAGTGTTCTCCTGAAGTCTTGTTCAACAGGGTGGCCCTATTAGGAGGTGGTGGAATCTTCAAGAGGTAGGGCCTGGTGGGAGACCCATAGGTCACTGCGGGCATGTCCTTGAAGGGGATTGCTGCAAATTTCTCTTTCTAACTTCCTGGCCATGAGACAAATAGCTTTACTGTGCTATGTGCTCTTACCCTGATATTCCCCTCCCAGAAGCCTAAAAGCAATGGATCCACCCAATTACAAACTTGAACCTCCAAAATCATGAACTAAAATGAATGTTTTCTTTTATTAAAATGATAGTCTCAGGTATTTTTGTATGGAAAGTTGACTACATAAGCAACGTTCACCTTTACATTCCTATCCTTTTGTTCTACAAAACCTTCTGGGAGCCATAACAAACAGACTTGACCCACTATTAATTTTTCTAGCTTCAACTGAATCCTCCTTCTATGCTACATGCTTATCACATTGATCCTCCCTTGAAAATTCCATTAACTTTCAAATCTTCCCTATTTGAGTCAATCCTTCAACACCATATCCAGACACCACTGGTTTTAGATGGCAACCACACTTCCTATTTAGAAGGAGCCCTGTGTCTACACCATACCACTCTGAATGCACCTGATCTTGTATTAAAGGAAAGCTGACATGTACTTTCTTTGTTGCCATTAATTCCTTTTCAAACTCTTTCTAGTTTCTTTCTCTCATTCTTCCCCTAAATATCATAAATATAGAAGTGCCTATTATTTACCATGCCTGACTACTTGTGCTATTTAATCTCTACTATTAAATATCTACTTCTTTAGCCTTAACATTCCCTTTTATTATTTCCATCCCTTCTTCCACTGGAAGTTTTCATTCAATTGAACATGCATGTTGCCCCCATGTTTTTTTTTTTTAAAAAAACTTTTTATATTCAGAACTTGTTTTCTAATATCATTCCACAATTCTAGGAAGGGACAGGGAAAATGCAAGGTAATTCTGAAGTATTCTGAAACATTGGAAAGTAGGAAGTGCACACACACAGAGACACACACACACACATAAAAAAAAATCAGAAAGGTACTTAGGTATCAACCTTAAAGAGCTCCTAATGCCCAAAGCTGGAACAACAAAATAATGCAGTACAGACTATACACTAAAGCATAAAGCAAATACACATGAGACTACTGTATTATTTAAAGAGGGGAAAAAAGATAAAGTTCCCTTACAAAAGCATAAGTAATTTACAGGGATTTTTTTTTCCTTCTGAAGGTAGAGCTTAAATCCCTCAACCTACTCCAAATGAATATTATGGATCCAGTGATGCATTTCATAGAGAATGAAAAGGGGAAAATAGTAACATTACAGTGAAGAAAGCCTGGCAAATTACCTTTACCAAGAGACCAAGTTGAATACCACCAAAAATATTATGTATCCTTAATACAAAGAAATGAAAAAGGCTTACCCTCTCTGCATATTAAAATGCATATTTTCAGTGTTATTATATGAGGAATATATTACATGAACCCAAATTGAAGCACATTCTAAAATATATCTGACCAGCGCTGCTCAAAACTTTCAGGGTCAGCAAATACAAGGGAGGGTAGAGAAACTGTGGAGACATAATGATGAAGTGGGATCTAATAGCTCAGACTGGATCCTGGAAGGGGAAAAAATAACATTACTAGAAATACTAGTAAATCCATATAAAATGAAGTATATAGTTAATAGTAATGCACCAATGCTGGGTTAATAGTTTTGGGAAGTTTATGTGGTAATGCAAGGTGATGACATTTGGGAAACATACTTGATGATGGTTGTGTAGCAACTCATTGTATTATCTATGTAATTTTTTTCTAAATATTAAATTATCTCAAAATAAGAAGCTTATTTTTAAAAGTCACTCTATCTTAATTTCCCTCTAGCTATTATCTCCTCTTTCCATCTGACAAATAAATCATTGTAATGATGATATTATATTTTAAAATGAACTTTTATCACAAGAATTTTAATGACGACTAAGCTACTAAATAGAAATATAAATTATAAATGTTTAAAATATTGTTAAATTATGCAGAGATAATAATATATCAGCGAAAGAAACTGTGCAAACCTTTAGTCTTCCAGAGCCCCAAAATAATCTATCAAATGTCTTTATTATGGAAAAATAGCATTTATGCAAGAAGCAATATTTTTTTAATAATAACTTCTGATCTGCGTCACATTCTGGAAATTTCTTTTACTCATTATTTAGTATTCTCTTTCTTTGAAATGAAAATTTCATGTTAATATCAAAATGTATTAACAGCTCTTTAGACCATTTTTCATCTACTTTTTCCACAAAAGCTATTGAGATAACTGTAATACACAAAGTGTTATTCAAGGTTAAAAAGGAAAAATGTGGGACAAGGATAAAACCTTTGTGTCACCAAGTTATATAGCTGATAGCAGCTGGAAAAATACTGTGCAGACCTTCTCAAACTGGCATCTCAAAAATCCTTTGTGTATTACTAACTGTCTAAATAAATGGCAATTACATTTGCAGCAAAAGGTCCTGGAAAGGAAAGGTATTGACCCAATGAAAATGAAAAAATCCCAAGGCACTCTTTGAAAGCCATTTGTGGCCATACTTAAATAATTACAGTATGAGCCCAGCTCCTTTAACCATAGAGCTCTTGAATTCTCTTGTTGAGCACAAGTGTATAATGTGCACTAATTTGCCCTTACTAAAGAGTATACAAAACAACTCAAAAGTAAAACAAGCTGCAATATAAAGGTATTATACTAGCTAGTAGGGGGGAGGGGGGATAAAAAGGACAGTTAGTATAAATAATAAATAACTGGGTCTGATGGGAGATGGAGGATGGTTTGAAAGGAAACCAAAAGCTAATACCTCCAAAGCCCTTCCCTCTCCTCTTCCAACCTGTTGCCTCCAGGGTATTGTTCCTCCCCACAGGGAGTTATAGAAGTTGTTAATTAATGCCTCCTGGGCTGCTTCCTTCCTGCCCAAGATCCCTCCACCTTTTGACCCACTATTTGGTCACATAGGCAAGAGAAGGGGAGAAGAAGGGCATGGGAACAAGGAAATCTAAAATGTATAAAATTGGCAAGATACCCTCACTTCTTTGGATACCAGCTCTGGATCCCCTTCTCTGCAGAGAAATCTCTCTCTGTTCTATACTTCAAATAAAACCTGCTTTCTATCCTTGCCTTGGTCTTTTTCAGATGTTCAGTCTTCACATCTGGGAAATCTGAACTCAGCCCTGATTAATTTTCCTTATCACCGGTATCACTAGTGCAAATTTTAAGATCAGTATAATTCATTTGATAATGCTAAAAGGTTATGTTTAGTGATAATGGGATTTATAAACTGTCATTTAAATTTTTTAAGAGAGAGAGAGATAATTTTAATATTTATTTAGTTAGTTATTGGTGGACACAACATCTTTGTTGGTATGTGGTGTTGAGGATCGAACCCGGGTCGCATGCATGCCAGGCGAGCGCGCTACCGCTTGAGCCACATCCCCAGCCCCCATTTAAATTTTTTATTGTTTATTTTTATCAGTCACATGTATACATAGTATCAAGAGGCAAATAGATTTACAAGGCAAAAAAGCAATAATTTCATACCTGTCTTCATCCCTGTTTCCCAGTCTTGAAAGAACTAAATTCAATTATTTTAAATGATTTTTTAATATAATTCTATATTTTTATATCTATATGTGGTATTTTTTTACCTTTTTATTTTTATCTTATTTTTTTATAAACTGAAATTTAAAAAAACATTTTTTTAGTTGTCAGTGGACCTTTATTTATTTTTTTACTTATTTATTTATATGTGGTACTGAGAATGGAACCCAGGGCCTCACAGATGCCAGGCAAATGATTGACCACTGAGCCACACAATTTTTCTACAAATGTAATTGCCATTTTTGCTGCAAATATAATTGCAATCTTATCCACATTTCCTTTCCTGCAAATATGATTGGCATTTACAAGACAGTAATACACTGAGCTACTTTTTAAAGTTTTTCCTTATACATGACAGTAGAATGCATTTTGACGCATCTACATAACTGCAATATAACTCTTATTCTTGTATGACTTAGAATTACACAGATCACGTAATCATATATACACATAGGATATTATAAGGAGCATCTGCCATAGACATGCTGGGATGCACTAGGACTCACTAAGTTGCTGACATAAGGAACAGCAGCCATTGAATGCTTAGCCATATCTGCTTGCAATTGATAAGGAACTGTAATGGGGAACTAACTCTAGGCATGCTCAGTAATGACTGGTTACAATTGATAAGGAGCACAGCTCCATGGACATGCACAAAGAACATGCCCAGCTGAAATTATATCACCTCATTGGACATAACCAATGGACATTGATTTTCATTGGGTATAACCAATCACCAACATACACCACCAACTTGGAACTGTATTTAAATTACATCGGTGAGAATGGCCACTTTGCTGTCTGTCTCTGGATTGACTCCACCATTTCCTGATGTCCAGCCATCCACTGGAGAGAACCACCAGACAAGGACTACGTCTACTCTTTGGTTAAGAGAAGTCATATGGCATCTGAGGTATTTTGGGACTCATATTTGCCCTAGGATTGTGTGATTTGTTTGTAGTGTTTAATTAGTGTGCAAATTGAATGCTAATTGGGGTGCTCCTCCACACCTAACACTTTTTGCATTAATTGTTTTTATTTGATGATTGGTGTGATTGAATATACGCTTGCATTTAAAGACAATCTGTCTCTGAGTAACTAATAGTGCTGCTCACGACAGGTAATAATGTCTGATTCATTCTACTATCATCACAGCTGTATTACCTCCACTGTATTATGAAATTAGCATCCACGTATCAGAGAAAACAATCTTCCTTTGGTTCTTTGGGATTGGCTTATTTCACTTAGCATGATACTCTCCAGTTGCGCCCATTTACTGGCAAATGCCATAATTTCATTCTTCTTTAAGGCTAAATAATACTCTCTTGTGTATATATATTATATATATATATATATATATATATATATATATATATATATATATCATGATTTCTTTATCCATTTGTCTATTGAAGGGCATCTAGGTTTGTTCCATAGTTTAGCTATTGTGAATTGAGCTGCTATAAATATTTATGTGGCTGCATTACTGTAGAATGCTGATTTTAAGTCCTTTGGGTGTATGTATTTACTATATCATAGTAATAAATATTTGGTCTTTATCAGAGGCAGACCTGTTCTTTGCTTATATATCTTGCTTCCTTTCTCCACACTCCATTTTTACCCACAAGGTTAAGAAATGATGAAGGATGTTACTTGCATGTACAGAGGTCTCTATATTACAGGCAAGGATCCCTGAGCTTATAAAGCAAGACAATTAGGGAGATGACTCATCCACATTTCCTCTTCTCCAGGAACAGAAGCTAGAGCAGGAACTCAAGAGTAGAAGCCAGAGAAGATCTCTACTCTTAAAATCTAAGTATCACCTCTGGGTAGTTAAGAAAGGTTTTGTTTTCCTGTTACCCTTTAAATGATAGAGGATGATTCCACCATGAAAGAGATAAGTGATTACTGGTCTAACACCCTTAGAACGTGAAGAGCAAAGGTAGAGAGGGATTGTATTCTGTATCCCTCAAAATAGTATGTCAATTTCCAGATTCACAAACACTTGACCTTGAAGAAACATGGAAGTATGCCCATGGTGTCCTGATGGATTCCACATTTCTAAGTGATTTACGCTATTACTTCTTAACTTCAAAATTTTAGTCACTATGTATTGGCATCTTGCACCTTTGCCCCCACAGGCAATTGCATATTGTATACACTTATAACTCTCAAAGCAGTTATATCACAGTTTGAATTGGCTCAATATCCAGAATTATTGTTACCACATAAATGATAATCATTACTGAGTTATGTAACAAACTATGCTAGCATCCCATTATTGTCCCAGAATGGCTTTATTGGAGTTATTAATATCCCCCTTCCCTATTGCTTAGTATTTTCTTTACCACTAACGCAAGTCCACATTCTCCCCTCAGGTGTAGGTAACTTCATTTATAATGTATCACCTTTTTGGAGAACTCTTGTAAAGACCTAGAACTTTCACCAGTCAGAGAGCAGCTCTGCAGGCAGCCACCTTTTCTGCCTCCCCTCACATTCTCTCCATGTTTCCAATTTTAGTTGTAGCTGGGGTAGACTGTGCCCTACCATCTCAGACTTACCTCTTTCTAGCCACATCCCACCCAAAGCCCTGCCCCCTGCCTCAGGGTCTTACCCTACTTCCCTGTACAACCCAGCAATGAGGAACAGCAGTCCAAGGGGTAATTCTGAGCAACAGAAATGTTGGCCACTGGATTAGTATTGCAGCTGCCTCCCTTACAAGGAAAAAATTCTTAGGTCACTACAGGTGCTTGTCACCTTCTCACCACAGTCCCGTGGAGTGGAGCCATGTTTGCTAATAGTGTGACCTCAGTGAAGGCATCTGTATGGCTTTCCCCCTTTCTTTATCTCATTCATCTCTTCCTTCACTTTTGCTCTTTGGGATTATCTACACATAAACCATACCCAAGTCCTTGTTGCAGGCTCTGCTTTGAAGGAACTCAATCTAAGATTTCCCTTCACTGTCCTGCAGAAATTATTCCCCTTTCCCTTTGGTTAAAATGCCAGTTGGATTCTTTCTTGTTCTTATTCTTGGTTCCCTTCTTTTTTCTTATGGAGCACATCTTTCAATAGAATAGTATACCAAATAATTCTTTTTTCCTGGAATTTTGAAGTCATTCTCCAATGTTTCCTGGCTTTCGATAATTAATATAAAATATTCAATGTCATTCTAATATTTTTACTTTGTATTAAATTGATTTTTTTTTGTCTTTGGAAAGTTAAAATATCTTCTCTTTTTCAACATTGTTGTGAAACATTACATTGATGGATAGGGTCACAGTAATTTTCTTCCACTCAGTCAGAAAATTGCTACACGTTCTGAAATCTGAGATTCCAGTTCTAGAAAATTTACTCAAATCTATTTTGAAATAACTTCATTTCTTCTATTTGCTTGTTTCCCTTTTAAGAATTCCTATTTCTTAGATACTGAAATTCCTAGAATACCTTTCTAGTTTATCAATAAATTGTCTTGTAATTTTCATCTCTTTTTCAAAAACTGTTCTGAGAATTTTTTTTACATATATAGAATATTTGTTTATTTATTTTTACTTGTTTTTATTTTTTAAATACATAACAGCGGGATGTATCACAATTCTTATTACAGATAGAACACAATTTTTCATATCTCTGTTTATATATAAAGTATGTTCATACCAATTCATGTCTTCATACATGTACTTTGGATAATGATGTCCATAATATTCCACCATCATTTTAACCTCCTTGCCCCCTCCCTTCCCCTCCCACACCTCTGCCCTATCTAGAGTTCATCTATTCTTCCCATGCTCCTTCTCTCTACCCCACTATGAGTCAGTCACCTTATATCAGAGAAAACAACAATAAGTGTTGGCAAGAATCTGGGGGAAATGGTACACTCATACACTGCTGGTGGGACTACAAATTGGTGCAGCCAATATGAAAAGCAGTATGGAGATTCTTTGGAAATCTGGGAATAGAACCACCATTTGACCCAGCTATTCCTCTCCTCGGACAATACCCAAAGGACTTTATAACAGCATACTACAGGGACACAGCCACATCAATGTTTACTGCAGCACAATTCACAATAGCTAAACTGTGGAACCAAACTAGATGCCCTTCAGTAGATGAATGGATTAAAAAATGTGGCATATATACACAATGGAACATTACTCAGCAATAAAAGAGAATAAAATCATGTCATTTGTAGGTAAATGGATGCAGTTGGAGAAGATAATGCTAAGTGAGAGAATTCTTAAACTTTTTCTTGCAATCATTTCATTGAGGTTTTTACTATTTGATGAAGGTTCTAAATTTGCAAGAACTCTTTCTGTTCTTTGAATAATAATTTTTATAATACAAGGGCATTATTCATGGACTCCATATCATCTTTTATCTTTCTCAATTTAATAGAAATGGCAGCAGAGGTGGTTTTATTCCTCCCTGAAGTTGCTCCCTCAAAAATGTTGTTAATTTAATTTTTCAGCACTAGAAAACAGACTGGGGTCCTGTATTTATTGACCATTACATTTATTGTAATGTCACCATCTTGGTAACTTTCCCTTTGACTAATCAGAGCCCACATAGGAGTCTAGAAGTCATTCCAGGAGGTATAAGTCTGGCTGTCAAAGCTCCAAACTAGAATAGAGAAAGAAACCTAGAGATCTCACTTGGACTATGTAGAAATATTATTCCTAGAGTGAATAAAGGGTGAATCTGGTGCTTTACTTCTAGGCTGACTAAAGACCTAATCTTTTTTATCACATACATCATAACGGATGTAATACAAGGGCAATAAATACCATAAATGCATCCTCATATAATTTATAAAATTAAGCTCTTAATACTTTAGGTTTCAGGATAAGACTGAGTCAGTGTTGAAAAGCTCAATAAAAATAGACATTGAGGGGTTGGGGTTGTGGCTCAGTGGTAGAGCACTTGCCTCGCATGTGTGTGGACATGGGTTCAATTCTCAGCATCACATAAAAATAAATAAATAAAATGAAGGTATTGTGTCCAGCTACAACAAAAAAAAATAAATCTTTTTTTAAAAAAATAGACATTGAGTTCCACAATGGTGACTGCAGATTCATGTGCAGTGGCTGCCTCTCCCCAACACTGGAAGTCATAAGCCAGCTTCTAAGAGTTACATAGAATTCAATATAAAAAATATTTAACATCTTTTGTGATGCTTTGTAAATTTAATCAAGGAAAATGTACTGTTAACAATACACAGTATACGGCTATCTCTGTCTATAGGTGGGTTCCATGGTTATGGATTTAACAGTGGAAAAAAATATTGGGGAAAAAAATGCATATGTACTGAAAACAAATAGTGTTTTTACCCATCATTATTCCCTAAACAATACAATGTGACAACTCTTTACATAGCCTTTACATTGTATTGGGTATCGTAAGTAATCTACAGAAGTTTTAAAGTGCAGGGGACAATATGTTTAGATTAAAATACATCCTTTTCCTTCCTGGCACCTACAGTCTAGTTGGAAATAGTCTAGTTGGAAGAGTCACAGGAAAAGTCTAAGATGTTACAATATAATATATTTTAAAAGACTTGAGATGCATGTAAAGCTTTACTTCAGAGGGAAGGGCTCAGTAGAGGTGGTATGCAGGAGGCAAGTCTCAAATACAGTCTTAAAGGGGATGAAGCTTTCAAAACTGACAAAAACAGATTTGGTTTGCTCATCAGGTGGGGGTATGAGTAGACAAAAATACAGCAATGAAAATCATGCAGGTTACAGGTAGTTACATTGCAGAAAGATAGGGAACTAGTAAAGAGGGTTCTCTGAAAAACAAACAAACAAACAAACAAACAAACAAACTTCCACTGGCTGGAGCAGGGAGGGACATGTGACTAGTAAAAAGAGCACTGCAGTATAGTGAAATACCTAGAGCTGGATACATTCCAGAAATGCCAATCAGAATAGGGGACACCTAACAAAGTAGGCTGAGTAAACAGCAGCCTCTTTTAGTTCAAGGGGAAGATAACTTAAGTTGTCTCTTAGAGGAATGACAAAATGAATCCTGAAGTTTAGGAAGAATAATCAAGAAGTAATGTGCACAAACTTATTAGGAAAAAAATCAAAGGGACCCTTGTGGTTAACAAGATATTAATTAGAAGAAAGTCTCAGAAATCTGTGCTTGAGGTTATAATGTCCTGGAAACCCAAAACAGAGAAATAGAGAACAAGGCCTATATATTCATAAAGAAAAAACTGGTATGTTTAATAGCTGTTTTTTTAAAAAGTCACATTAAAAAGAGCTCTCATATTTTAAGATCAAATCACCAGAAATATTTATGATGTTTCCAATGCTCAGGAAAAAGAACATCTTAGTCACCCCTACTGGACAAGCTCCATGCCACTCTAAATTTAATTATTATTTTAATTTTGACCTAGTTTGTAATTCTGGGACACTTGCCAAGAATCCAGAGATCAGTTTAGTAATTAAATGTGTATTAGTATGTGTAATTTTTTTTAATGCTAGGGGTTCAAACTAGGGTCTCAAGGATGATAGGCAAGTAAGTGTTCTACCATTGAGTTACTCCCCAACATTAGTATATGCAATTTAATAACTTGAAAAGCTAAATTGAAGACTACCTAGAATGAAAGACCACTTACCATATATTATCGTCAATACCACATTAACCATACTCTTGAGTATTCCATGTATCCTAATCTTTCACCAAACATTTAGTAATGGTTTTAAGTAACAACAGCATCATTTAAAAAATAAACACACACACAACAAAACTTCACATAATAGTTGCACCCTACTTTTTTGCAAAAAACAAAAAATACATATATATATATACACTAAAAAATATTATGTGGTGAAATATGGTATTCATCTCAGAAATACATTTATTATTGAGTCTACCCTAGAAGAAGCATAAACTGTCATAATAAATTATGGAAAGCCTAATAAATTACTTATTCATTTAAGCAAATAATATGTAAAAAATATGATGAGTATCTATTACACATTATGCACTGAATAGGTCCTAAAGATAGAAATGAGAGTAGGAGAGTCTTCTTCCCCAAAAGTATCACAGGTTGGTCCAAAGAATTACTCAGGATGTCAGGCAATCTCATAAGAGTGACACTACACTTGTTGCCTCAAATAGTGGCAGGAATGAAAGGGGAAGGACTCTGATATGAACTAGCAAGAGGAGGTGTGGTATCTTGAAGTGAAATTAACTTTGCCCTTTTACTGAAGTCAGTTTTGACTTCTCTCTCATATCCAGCACCCAAACTGTCATCAAATCCTGCTGTGTCTCCCTTCACAACACATCCCAAATCCCATCTTTCTTACATGTTCCTCTACCACAAAATAAAGTTCCAATTACCTACCTGTGAACCTGTTGCAAAAGTCTACTCACAGGTCTCCCTGCCTCTGACTTGGCCTTCTAGAAAGAAGCTCTTCTACTCGAATATCACGGATATGTTTTTGAGATTGAGTCAAATGTGTGATTCCTCTGGTCAAACAGTCATTTAGAGAATAAAGTTGTGATAATGACCAGTAACACCCTAAACAACCTCCTTGGATGTTCCTGTGCAAATCAAGAATACTCCCAACTCACAGGTTCATGTTCACTGTTCCCTCTTGTGTGCAGCATTTGTGCTATTTCCTAGATATGTCCACCTACTTCTTTTGTCTAGATATCCCTTGATGTGAATGTTTTTGTTTTGTTTTGTTTTGTTTTGTTTTTAAACTGGGGAGTGAATCCAGAGGTGCTTAACCACTTCACGCAGCCCTTTCATGTATTTTATTTAGAGACAGGGTCTCACTGAGTTACTTAGGGCCTCACTAAGTTTCTGAGGCTGGCTTTGAACTTGCAATCACCTGCCTCCGCCTCCCAAGCAGCTGGGATTACAGATGTGCACTGCTGTGCCTGGCTTGAATGTTCTTTTCTAACCTATAAAATAACATCATCTGCTATCAATATTTAGTCAGTTGTTTTATTCTCTATCACACAGGTGTTTATTTGACCCTTAGCTGGAATGAAAATGCCACAAAGGCAGAAACTCAGTATATTTTTATCCTCTGCAGAAATCCTAGAAACATACCTGATACATACAGATTGTCCACAATCAGAATCCATTGAACTAGTAAGTCAAATGTGACTGACATGAGCTTAAGTCTTTTATGTCTTTTTGTTATTTTCAGTCTACCTAAGTAGGCAAATAAATGAAGGATAACAAGTAAAGAGTTAACCCCCTGTTATAGTCGGTAATACTTTTGCTCTTAACCCCTCTAAAGGTTTAAACAGCCTATGTGTTACTATTTTTTATTTTAACATTTAAATAGGATTTTATAGAGATTTTGGACTTAAAAGGTTATGAAAGCCATGTTAGGAAAATTCTAAAACAGAAAAGTAATGCTTTAAAAAAATCACCAAGGAACTTATTTCTCAACACTATCAATGACTAACAATTTCATGTAGATGATCATGTGGTATGTAAAATTTTCTGTTCCCACTTTCAGTGCTTAATAATCAATACTTAATTTTGTGTTGCATTTAAACAATGATGTGTTTTGTGTTTGTATATAAATTATCTTTTAGATATAAGGCTTCAAAATATACTTCGACAAACATATGTAGCTCTAACTTAGTTTGTGTTGAGATGCAGGGTAATAAAGTAGTTAGAGCACAGAAGTTCTCTGCCAGACCACCCAAGGTGCAACCAGCTTCACCCCTTGCTAGCTCCGTCATCTTGGGAAACTTAATCCTAGTGCCTTGGTTTTCCTATGTGTAAAAAAGAGATACTAACAATGCCAAGCTCAAAGGTTTATTATGAAAATTCAATTGTGTGGGTATATGTAAATTGTCCAAAATAGTACCTAATAAATATTAAGTTCATATCAATGTTAGCTGTTAATGTGAAGAAAGTAAAATCCAGTACTGCATGGGAACATCTGAAATGTTTTCAAAGATGAGGAAAAGAGTGGAGATATACCATTAGTCCTTTGATTATAAATAAGACCAAATAAGTTTCAATCTCTTAACCATTTTCCTTTCTTCTTTTATAATTAATCTGCTTTAACTCCTTTGCTAATTTCTTATTTGTGTTCGTAAGCTTTTCATTATTGTTACCAAAATACTTGGCAAGAACAACTTACAGGAAGAAAGATTTATTTGGGCTCATGGTTTCAGAGAGTTCAGTCTATGGTGGGCTGGCTCCATTGTTCTGGGCCTAAGGTGAAACAGAATACCCTGGCAGAGGAAAATGTTCAACTTTGTGGCAGCTGAGAAGCAGTGAGAGAGGAAGGGGTAGGAGAGAAGATAAATTCTTCCAAGGCTACCCCCAGGGACCTATTCCTCTTAGTCTCACCTCTCAGTAATCCATTCAGCTCTCAGTGTTCTCATGATTCTATCAATTCCCAAAGGCTCCACCTCAACATATGAGACTTAAGGGGACATCCATGCCATAATATTATTCATTTATAAGAACTATTTAAAAATCGGGATTAACCCTTTATATATTTACTAAAATTAATTCTCTAATTTTTACATCATTTTTCATTAATATTACTTATTATTTTTGCACTAAAATATAACATTTTAAATGTTATGATATTAAACCTATCAATTTATGATTTAAATTTTTCCCCTTTTTTGCTTCTGTAGTTTCTCTAGAATTTTATGATTTGAAATTTTACATCAAGCTTTTTAATTTATCTGGAAATTGTTGTCCACAGTGTGATGCATGCATAATACATGCATAATATTAAAATTAAATTCCATATCCTAAATTCTAATTTTAGTTTTAAATCAATATTTGTGAAATGATTAAATTTAAATTGAGTTGACAGGATAAAAATTGCATTGATACGGTATTCTTTTGTCTATCCAATTGAGACTAAATATTGCCTTCATAGGGAACTCCTAATATAAAATTCCAATTAAAGGCTGAAAGCAATGTGTGAGAACTTCCTGCAGTGTTTGCTGCATGCAGATAATCTTGCAACACTAACAGCTTCATATGCTCAATGTGATTGTGCATGAGCCTGTTACTAATATATCCACTCCAATAAGCTGGCTAATGTATAGCACAATAAATAGAACAATTAGAAATATCACAGTGTCAACCAACTTGTGAGATTCTAATCTGTTTCTAACCACTTAGACTTGTTTTCCTGCTGCTGTTTTTAAATCCCGTACTCTCATTAACATTGAAAAGAACACAGGTTTTCAAAAGAGTTATGTAGAAGACCTGCTGCTGATTACTTGCCCTCCTACTTAATAAACCTGATTTTTTTAACTAAATGAATTTTAAGAACTCTATCTTGAACTCATTTCCAAATGACTATGCAATTATTGTTTTTTCACTTACCAGGGGTCTGGTCTGATCGGACCATTGCCTGTCTTGTACTGCTGGACTAGGCAATGCAGTTCAAGAGGCCCCTCCACTAGGGAGGAACCACAGTCTCTTAATCAGAAAGAAAGATGCCAATGTTGAGATCAGGAGCCCTCTTGGTACAATGTAGAAGTCTTGGTGAGACAGACAAAAGGTTAAAATTCTTTTGTGTCTATGTTGCATTATTGTTTTTTATTCATTTTGGTCAATTCTTCCTGGTCAAACTTATAGCAAGAGAGGCCACCTCCAACATGATTTTTATTTTTCTGACATGTAAAAGCCAATGCTTAAACCACAAATTTATAGTTTTCATTTGTGGTGAAACATCAGTGTTTTAAGTAGATTCATGCAATAAATAGATATTATTTTGGCCTTATTCCCCCTAGTTTTACTTGCTTTTTTGCAAAAATTTATGATAAATTTTCCAAAGAAATTTTGTAACAATAAAGGATTTGCTTTGTAAAAATATGCTTGGGCTACATTCTGTATTATAATTCAACATAATATAACCTAATAAAAAGAATAAACCCCAATTAGGAAAAAATTTACAGAGTATGTTTTCGAAGATAAGTGTGGCTTATACAAATGGCTGCTAATATCCGGTTTACTAATCAAGAATATCCAGTATCAAAGGTCAACTTAGAGAGACAGATATAATTCAAAACTCCTTACAAAATGCAGAAACTTTGCTATATCACATTCAAATCTTTCATAGCGAGTTATAACAGAAAATTGGAACATTTCTAGATGTATTAACCAATGGCTAGGAAAATAGATTAAGGCTATTCAGTATGGGTTGTAAAGATTTCTGAACCACATTTGCTCTTTCCAATACAGATACACCATAGATGCAAGGTGAAAATATAGTGAAGGTTCTGAGTGAACTTCAAATTAAGACCTATGGGAAAACCATTTTCACAGATTCTATCAATCAAGTATTCTATTTTCCCAGGAGGAATATAGTTAAATTATTAATTATGTTCAACCTTTGAAACTGGGCGTCTAGGATGCTTGTATAGAAACTAAATTATCTTTCACCAAGAAACATTCCAAATGTATTTTTTTCTATTTTCTTTATGGGTATGTTATGTATATGTACACACTAAAGCAATAGAATTTGGCCATAATAGAATATTCCAAATTTAAATACTCACATTGGGGTATTTGTCATCTCTGTGTTCTTCAACATATTATCAAGGCATTCTAAGATTCTAGATATGGTTGTTTAATTAAGTATAAATTGTCCAAGTAATAAAAATAATGCAGGTAGGATAGGATCATTCACAGAGTCCTTTACTTAGCTACATATATCAGGAATCCAAGTGAAAACAGGAAAATGAGTAATGAACTTTCTAATAGGATCTTCTTAACTATCATTATCAGTGCTGCTGTAGTTCAGAAAAGGCACAGGAAGCAAACCTCTGATGCACAACACAAACAATATACAAAGTGAGTTATTGTGGGTATTACCAACAATTAAGGATCTCTTGATTCCTCGGTACTATCCATAGAGAGAGATGCTTTGACTGGCATAGCTGGATGGGCTGGTGGAAGACACAGAGTCCCCATGATACTTGCATGTTTATGGGATAGCTAAGGAATTGGGAGGGGAACTTGGTTTTCTATGTAACAAAAGATCTCCTGATCCATGAAATGGCTTTAAGATAACTCAGAATCTCCTGGGGCCCACATAGCAGACATTAGCCAGAGGCCTTCCGTTTCTTCCTAGGTTCTACTGCCAACTAACCAAAATAAAAAGGTGGAAAAGGAGACCCATGGCATTTAGGACCAAAGGTGAATCTCTCCTCAGGAGCATGAACCCACAATTTTCCTATCCCAGATTTTTTAAAAATAACAAAAATAGAGCCAAAACTGAGAAGGCAGTTTTGAACCGAGAAGGCAGTTTTGACACGACTGAGCTGCTTTGCTGACCTCTGAAAATAGGTATTTCTTGATGTCGGTCCTTTGGCAGAACGACCCTTTTCAGAATGCCAAAGGGTTATAAATTTTTGAGTCTGTCTAACATACCGCAATAAATAATGACCACTATTTTCTTCCCCTGATACTTCATCTTACAGAAGTCTTTCACAAACAATTTTACTTCATGGCACACAGAGAAAATGATAATACCTCTACCACACACTGAACAAATTGGGATGAATTTTGGGATAAACTATGTGTAAATATTAATTATATGTTCTTTATATAAGATAATTACAACAAAAAATAAATTATAAATAATTGATGAACACGTTAAGTCTAGAATTTAAATAAAACTAGTAAAGAAAATCTTAAAATGAACTCTTATTTAATAAGAAATGAGACTATTCTTATGATTGTTTTTCTTAATGCTTTGAATGTCAACACACAATTTTTGATCTAAATACATTAATAATAATATCTTCAACTTTTTGTAGCCATCCTGCTGAGAAACTGTTTTTGCATATGACAGCAAATTGCAGAATGACACTGATTGCCAAACGCTCCTGCAGATGAATACTTCATTTCATATATTAAAATAATTTCAGCTAATTTCATCTCTTAACATTGTATTTGAGAATGTAATCACCGTTTAACTTTAAAAGTTCGTTCTTATCTTTCATTGATCTATGAAATGTTAGAAAAAATCATATATTAATCTAATTAGGTTTTTAAATTTCAATGGAAGTTTTTCAGATTAAGTATTTAAAACAATCATGAAGAGTCTTCTAATTTCTGATAGGTAAAGATATGGAAGTTCTGACTCCCACATTTATCAGCAAGAAAAAGCTAGGCAAACTAAAAATCAATGGCTTTTTTTGAACCCACCATAGAACTGACATCCTAAGATACACCACAATTCCAGTATCCTAGAGAGCCATGTTCACTCAGAGGGATATTGGCTAGTTCTGATTTCCTGGAGCAAAGTCTCAGGAGCCATGGACTACTAATTTTGACAAAGTACTAGAGTATTACAAACTTATGTAATAAGACAACAAAAAGAAATAAAAGGTATATAGTTTGGAAATAAAACTATTTGGGGTGAGGTATCAAGGACTGAACTCTGGGGTACTCTACCACTGAGCCATATCCCCAGCCCTATTTTGTATTTTATTTAGAGACAGGGTCTCACTGAGTTGGTTAGCGCCTCACCATTGCTGAGACTGGCTTTGAACTCAAAATCATTCTGCCTCAGCCTCCTGAGCTGCTGGGATTACAGGTGTGTACCACCACACTTAGCAAAACTATTTTTTTATTATCTACAAAACATTCCTAGAAGTAAGCAAGAATAGCCAAGTCCCAACACATAAGGGCAACAAAAGAAGGCAATTGCTTTATTTCAGATCAACAGTGGACAATGAAAATTTTAAACTAAAAAAAAATACTATGCCATAAAAAAACTGAAGTATTTTGGCATAAATCTAATAAAACATGCACACTATTTAAATAGAATGCTAAAATACCGGTGAAAGAAATAAAAAAATATAAATAGAGAAATATTCTTTCTTAATCAGCTTTTTTGCACTGTGACTAAAAGATCTGTCAAGAACTACTTAGAGAAGGGAAAGTTTATTTGAGACTCACAGTTTCAGAAGTCTCAGTTCACATACAACCGACTCCATTGCTTTGGGCTTAAGTTGAAGCTGAACATCATGGTGGAAGGGTGTGGTAAAGGAAAGCAGCCCAAAATAGGACACCAGAAAGTAGTGAGTGTTCTTATCAGGGACAAAATGCAAACCCCAAAGTTATACCGCTGGTGACCTAGATCCTTCAGCTACACTCTGCCTGTCAATAGTTACTGTTCAGTTAACTTATATCAGTGAATTATTCACTAATTATGTTAAGGCTCTCATAACCCAATCATTTTACCTCTGAAAATTCTTATATTGTCTCACACATGAGTTTTTAAAATTTATTTATTCATTCTAATTTGTTATACATGACAGCAGAATGCATTTCAATTCATAGTACACATATAGAGCACGATTTTTCATGTCTCTGGTTGTTCACAAAGTAGAGTCTCACCATTTGTGTTTATATATATATATAATATATATATATATATATATATTTGTGTCTTCATATATATACTTAGGGTAAAAATGGGCTGGAACAAATGTCACCAACATACAAAACAGAAAAAAGTCCAGAAATAGACCTTACACTTTAAACAAGAATATTTGAAAAAATATAATAAAAGGCCCAATATATAAAACATAAAAAGAATTCTTGTAAGAGACAAAAATTTCCACAATAAGGAAACAAACTGAGCATGAATTCTAAACAAACATCTCATCAAAAAGATACACAAATGGAAAGTAGAGAGATGGAATGATATTCAACATTGTCTTAGGAAAACTAAACTAAAACACCATTGAGAAACTTCTACACAACTGTTAGAATAGCTAAAGTCCAAAAATTTAAGAAAGCAATTTCTAGAAATGTAGAGCAACTAGTAATCTTATTCATTATTAGTAGGAAGGGAAAATGGTATAGACACATTGAAAGATCATATAACGTTTTCTTACAAAACTAAACATTCTATTACAATATAATTCAGCAACAATGATCCTCGTTATTTACCTAAATGATCTGAAAACTTATTTTCACATAAAAATTTGCACTTGATATTTATGACAGCTTTTATTAACAGCTGCCAAAAATTAAGAGCAATCTAGATGTTCTTCAATAGGTGAATGGATAAACAAAATGTAGTACATCTATATAATGAAATATTATTCAGTGATTAAAAGAAATTATCAAATCAGGCAAATAATAAGAATAAACATTAAATCCACATTTCTAATGAAAGACAGTCAGTCTTAAAAGGTCATCTACTGTATGATTTTGTTTATGTGATATTCCAGAAAAGGCAAAACAAAAAAGAATTTAAAAAAAAAATCAGTAGGAGAAGGAATTTGGAGGGAGTGGGAAATGATGTGTAGGTAAAACATAGGTTTTTGTTTGTTTTTGTTTTAGGATGGTAAAACCCTTCTATGTGATGTGGTAATGGTAGATAAATGACATCAAACATTCATCAGAGTCATAAAATTCACAGCACAAAGAGTGAGTCCTAATGGATGCTAAATATAAAATACCTTAGGAGATTGGGAAAATCCAAGATAAAATACAGATGGGGAATAAAGAACTACGTGGGTCACAAATATATTAAACAATCTCACTGAAGTAGATTGGGGATATCAGTTTCACTTAAGAAACTTTGGAAATGAGTAGACATGGTAAGACTAAAATTAAAAGGGACAATACATGAACACTACATCATAGTTGATAAAGTTTTTCCTCCTCCTCAGTAGAGGTTAACAACTCTGAAATTACCATAATGTATACTTCACTTAAACAATTTATTAAATGAATGATAGATGATGGGATCCAGGTTTCTCAATGTTGGAATGGCAAGTTACAGTGAATGGAAAGGCATAGCGATCCATCTAGTAATGGATTAGAGTTTAGACATTGGTATCAACTCATGCTTTTCTTAATATAGATACAGACAGAAGTATTTACAAATATGTGTAAATACATGAGTTAGTATACACCATCTATTTCCTTGCTTTGACAATTGGTGGGTCATACAAGCAAGGACACTCCAGCAGCATTAAATACACCCTCTACCCAAACCTTGGTGTCTCATACTCTCCTCCAAGAAATGAACCAGGGCTTCTTACAAAATAGTATGATTGCTAGATTGGGGCATGAAATATGAAATGTAAACAGGATACAGGATATTACAATGCAGAAGGTAAAATATAGAAAGGGTAAATACAATGATGAAGGTATCAATGGTACACAGGAGCCAAGTAAAAGAGGTCCCTATAGCCAAAGATAGAACAATTTGAGCTGTATATCAATTATTATTGGATTATAACTAAAAGTGTAAAATAAGTATTTGAGACCATAGAAATCAGAAGGGAAAATAGTTTATGTAGATAAACCCCCAAAAATCTATGTAGGCATTTCACTCTCTATTCTTAAAGTGTGGACTACACATAGTGATCTTGTTCCAAAGAGTTTAGTATGGAAAGAGTGAGGAGAATAACTTTTTACTGTGAAGAAATCAGACAAATATTACCACAGCGAGGTGATCAAGATTAACATCAACAGTGAAAAGTCATGTTGATAGTACCTTTGATATCATGTGCTAACGAAGGCAGTTTACCACCAGGGTCGTCCTCACAAAAACCCATAACCCCAGCCTAATCATGAGAGAGACACCAGACAAAACCATCTGAGGAACATTCTTCAAAATATCTGACTGGTACCCTTTAAAACTGTCAAGGTCTTCAAAAATAAGGAAACTTCCACAGCCACAAGGAGCCTAAGGGGATGTGACCAGAGAATGGGACGTAGATTCTGAAAGAGCAAAAGGACACAAGAGATAAAAGGTAAAAATAGAACTGGAATTGAGAAAAGCATAAACTTCAGATAGTAGTACTATATAATATTGATTCATCAATTAAGACAAATATAAGCATACTATAATAAGATGTTTGTAATCATGGAAATTGGGTATGGGTATGTGGGATTTTTCCATAATATTTTGCAAGTGTCCAATAAGTCTAAAATTATTCTAAAATAATATCAAGAAAATGCACACAATAATAGATCATGCCCTACATAGATTACATAGATTTCCCTCTACAAATTTTTAAAAAAATTGTTTTATAGGATTCAAATTCAAACTGCAAATTAGATGTTGTTAGAAGCCATTTTTAACTTAAGTTTCCTATTTTAAATTTTATCTGTGAATCCACAAGTCTTCTCAGGATACATACATATTCTGTCATCATTCTTGCACTTTTCTGTTAATTTTATTCGGATGTTCTTTCAGTAGGATAGATCATTTCTGGAAGGCAGTAACGCTTCTTCAATATATCTCCTAAGTGAGAATCACATAGTCACTCACCAAACACACACACACACACACACACACACATACACAAAACAGTTCTTTTAATTCCCAAACTCTTGACAAATTCTCTCTTTTTGCAATCAGAATATTTCAGTATGAAACAATAGAGTGTGGTGTTATGATCCCCTTTCTTTAAAGAAAGCTGAAAATAGAACTGGAATATAGAGGCTTGAATTTTAATAGATTTATCATTTTGACAACATTTTTAATGTGGATTCCATAATGCCAAGCAAACCTTTATGTATGAGAGATTTTCTGTAAATAGAAAAATGTTACTTCAATTTCAGAGCTTTAAATGGAATTTAATAAGGCTTTTACACCTTCCTAAAATTGCTGCTGTACCATCAATAGATAATAGTATTAAAAACACATGAGTTTATTTTTTACAAAGGGTTCATCTACCATGTGAATATGTCATCTCCAAAAGTTTGTTTTATCATTACTTTCAAATCACATATGTTTCTCTGTCGGACCGCCCTCTGACAGAGGTTGAGGAGAATCACTAGACCAGCTAGTGAGTGTCTCGGGGCTGAGCAAAGTGTCCCAACCCAGCCCACCACCCCACCTGGCAAAAATCACACCTAGTTGGGAGTTGAGTCAGCCGAGATGGCGCAGCAACTCAGTTTATTGTGGAGGGAGAGGACTTATATAGAGAGAGGAGAAGGGGGGGCAAAGGCAGGGGCCAATCAGAGATCGGAGAGTCCCCCAGGTTGGGGTAGCCTAGGCACCCCAGTTACAGAAACAGAGCCCCGTTACCCTAGTTACAGAAACAGAGCCCCATTAGGTATGTGTACCCCATTGCTGGGGAGTTATTCTTTGTGTTTGCGGAAGCCATATCTTGGGGCTGTTCAGGCACGTATATGGAAGCCATTTCTCAAGCTCTAACTGTCACGTACATGGAGAATCACAAAACCAGAATCACAAGACTGGGGATTTCCCAACAGTGGTTTTTCTTCCTCTTTCTCCAGGGATTGCACTTCCGTGGTCAGCAGAGGTCCCAACATTTCTCAGCATTTCTCTCTAACAATTCTAAATGAAAGGCAAGAAAAATGAAAGGCTGCTCCCCTTCAGGTGGTCTTCTTCCTGAGAGGGTGTGGACTGCTTGCCCAGCAGAACCCATTGGGAATTCAAATCATTACAAGAAATAGAGGGCTGGAGATGTGGCTCAGCGGTAGCGCGCTCGCCTGGCATGCGTGCGGCCCGGGTTCGATCCTCAGCACCACATACCAACAAAGATGTTGTGTCCGCCGAGAACTAAAAAATAAATATTAAAAAATTCTCTCTCTCTCTCTCTCTCTCTCTCTCTCCTCTCTCACTCTCTCTTTAAAAAAAAAAAAAAAGAAATAGAGATGCAGACAAGTACTAAAGACATTCAATTTTGTAAGGATACTAATTAAACCAATGGCTTGTTATGCAATGTTAAAACTGCAAGGTATAGATCCCAGCCCTAGATCACAGAAGGTCGTCTTGTGCTTTCCAAACCAAAAAACAGACCAATGGGTCAATGCTTGTGGCATAAATCCTACCAAGTCATAAAACTGTAACTATAATATTTGGCCTATGGTGCTTCCTATGCCAGGGCCTTTTTTAGATTCTGACATCTAGCCTTGTCAGATTCCTATGTGCGTCTCCAGAGCAACACTTCAAGAGGAATTCCCAATCTACTAGTCCTCCTTTTTCACTGAGTTTCTAGGTATTAACTGTATTCCAGATATGTTGTGTATGCTGACGGGTCATTTATTCTCATCTGTTTCATAAGTTTGTGTAGATGGTTAGATACTTTGTCCCCAAACCTACTAAAAAACTCCAGAAAGGGAACCAAAGTACTGGTGACCAATTATATAGAGAGAGAAGTTTAAAAGTTGTCTTCTGAGGGTGATGTGCCCAAGTAAAAATAAAGATTTTACTGACAAGTTATTAATTTGACATACATCTTTTGTGGTAACTCTGTGATAAAGCAGAGACCAGAGATAACATTCTATTATTCATAATGGTTTTAGAGGTAGTTTTCCAGATGTGGGCAGACTCTACACTGCACAAGAGGTGCTTAGAATTACAATTTACTATTCTTATTTTTTTTTCTGGTACTGGGGATTGAACCCAGGGGTACTACACCACTGAACTATGCCCCCCAATTTTTAAATTTTTATTTTGATACAGGGTCTTACTAAGTTGTCCAGGCTGGCCTCTAACCTGTGATCCTCATGCCCCATCCTCTTGAGCTGCTGGGATGACAGGCTCGTGCCACAACTGCCCCTGACTACAATTTGCTAGCGTTAAGGGTAGGAGTAATGCTTTCTTGATTTTTACTCTGGACCTTTCTCTGAAACTATGTAGGTTAATTGAAGGCAAGATAGTGTTGTGAGGGTGCCACATGTCCTGTATACTTAGAATGAAAGAAAAGAGTCTTAAAACCATAGCCTGTGTGACTCCCCTCCCTCCAGAAAGATAACTAGCTCCCAAGGGTACCAAGTAACCCAAATAGCTCTCTGGTAAATTGTTTTTTCTTAAAGAAATCCCCTTTTTGTAAGTCTGTGTAAATAAGGTATGGAGATAAAAAATTCAGATATGATGAGTTCCATGGTGTTCCCACAGCCATTTTATGTTTAAAAAAAAATAAAATAAAATACTGGCAGTTGGCAATGGAGTCTTGCTGTGAGTAATAAAAGAATGAATATAGCTGAACTGATTGCCTAGTACATATGATAAAAGGCCTTAGAACTTCCTAAAAATTGAGATGAAATGGACTTCAAAATTGAAGCTTCTCCCTCATACTCAGTTGACAAACTGGTTTGTCAGGGTGACCTGGGACAAGGAGAGGGGTCACTGTGCATAGGTCTCTATCCACAGAAGCATTCCCAGATATAACCTAACCCAGTCCAAGCATTGGACATATTGTTCTACTTAACACAGGAATATCTTGATATCATTCTTCAGTGCCAGGAAACACAGTAACTTAATTCTTATATGGGATCTAGTATCATGCTCCTTATTGACCATAGAATACAAGGCACAGGAAAAACCAACTACAAAATTTTGGGGATCTACACCCTTGTTCTCTCTTTGGAATGAAGCAGAAGTTCTATGCAACATCTCTTTCTATCCTTTAAGCACAACCAGTTCTACTGGGTCAAGGAAGCTTTGCCTTGAAACCTTGGACTATTGCAGATCCTTCTCTTATATTTGTTCCCTTTTAAAATCTTTAGTTTACTCAGTAAATTGATAACAGGATTTACAAATTTGAATATGTTGAATTTAATATATAAAGAAATCCAAATAATTTTACAATTGTTTTGTCTTTGTTTGCATAACAGTCCAAGGTGCACCAAACTCTTTCTCATACATGATGGGTTATCCTGACATATGAGAGACCATTTAATCCCTAAAACATCACCTATGTAGCTGCCCCATGAAATATTCTCTCTTATCCTGTGCCTCAGATGTTTCTTGCTGAAGAATATAGGTACTTGGTTATTTCTGACCACCAAATACAATTAATATAATGTCATATATGGAATGGACCATAGTGAGATTCTACTAGAGAGTCAAAGTCCTCAGAGATAATTATGACTATAATATGACCAAGATCAAGAGGACTGACTAATGTAATGAAAGTATATTATTGAACTTACTAGACAAAGCTCAAGACACATTTACTGTTTAGTAAACAGATACCTTTACTGATTGGTATGAAACAGAAAGGGGGTTTTTGTTTTGTTTTGTTTGTGGTACTGGAAATTGAACCCATGGGTTCCCTATCACTGAGCTAAGTCCCAGCCCATTTTACAGTTTATTTGTGAGAAAGGGTCTTACTAACATGCTGAGGCTAGCCTTCAACTTGCAATCCTCCTGCCTCAGCTTTCCAAGTTGCTGGGATTTCAGGTATGCATCACTGCATCCAGCTTGAAACAGAAAATTTTTGTCAAGTAATAGTTGTATAAAGCTGCCAGAAGTTTTGCTGATTTCATAGAATGAAAATACCATAAGAGCCCACAGTTGTTATTGGAATTACCACTGAATTAATCATCTACAGGCATTCTACACAATGTTTTTGTTTGTTTGTTTGTTTGTTTTTAACTTTTAGTTTTTAGTTGTAGATGGACATAATACCTTAATTTTATTTTTACATGGTGCTGAGGATCAAACCCAGTACCTCATGCATGGTAGGCAAGCGCTCTACCTCTGAGCCACAACCACAGCCCCACACAATGTTTTTATTGTTATTATTATTATTTTAGTTGTAGATGGACACAATATCTTTATTTTATTTTTATGTGGTTCCGAGGAGCAAACCCAGTGCCTCAGTCATGTGAGGCAAGCACTCAACCACTGCGCTACAATCCCAGGCCCAACACAGTGTTTTTAATATCAGAAAAGAAAGCTAAAAGTGAATGTTTTGTCCCTACCTTCTACAAGCATCAAGCCCATTAGTCCCTGAAATCAAGAACCCAATCTATAGCAGCATTTTCCACCATCATCTTTTAGTCTACGAAGGATAACCAATGTGCATCTTTTCCAGAATTATAATGCTTCATTCACGAATGCTTTTCTTAATGCCCTGGAATCCCTAATCTTACTCAAAGTTGCTAGATAAAAAAAAAAATCCCGAGTTCTAATCATAAACTAAAATGATAAGTTCAAGCTTATACAACTTTGTATTTCACACTCTTTGGACTTTGATATAAAGCCATTAAAACCTATTTCTATATGTGCTCCCAACTTTTCTCATTCAATGGGGTTGATAGGAATCTAAACTCTGATGGTATGTAGATGATCTTTTCTGGGTGCAGGCTTTGCAATGATCCCTGAGATATAATGATGCCTAGTCAATGAGAAGTTATGAAGTGCGATCCAGAGAAAGTCAGTATCCTGATGTAAAAAAAAACTACCTTAAATGGAGTCATTAAAAGGGTTTTATGTATTTCCTGTGAATATATACCCAGTGGTGGGATTGCTGGATCATCTGTACTCCCGTGTTCATTACAGCACTCTTCACAATAGCCAAGATGAGGAATCAACTTAATTGCCCATAGAGAGATAAATGGATAAAGAAAATGTTGTATATATACACAATGGGATGCTAGTCAGCCATAAGGAGGAAATCCTACAATTTGTGACAATCAATAAACCTGGAGGGCATATGGCTAGATGAAATAAGTCAGGCAAAGAAAGACAAATACTGCATGATCTAACATGTGGAATCTGAAACAGTTGATCTCACAGAGAATAGAATAGTGGTACTAAAGGCTAGGATGGTTGATAGCAGGGGTAGAGGTAGATCAAAAGGTATAAATTTTATTAGGAGGAATAATGCGAGCGAGCTATTGTATAATATACTGACAGTAGTAAATGAGGACATATTGTATTCTTCAGGAAGCTGGGAGAAAGGATGTTAAGTGTTCTCACCACAAAATGTAAACCATGTGAGGTGATGCATGTGCTAACTAGCCATATTTAATCATTCCACAATGCATATGTGCTTTAAGGCATCCTGTTGTGCATAACAAATACATAAAATGTGCAACTGTCGATCTCAAAAATAAATTTGAATAAAAAATATTTTTTAAGGATTTGATGCAAAGGTTTAGAGGTTTGATGGAAGAAAAGGCTTGCACTAGTAAGGAAAGTTCAGAGAGATTTGTTGAAGTTTTAAATGCTAACCTTCATAGTTTCATCCTTCTTCTCAAGTATTGTCCTTATATTAACATTAGAAACTTGGAAAGCTTGCATATTTCACTGTTGCAATTCATCAACACAGACGTTCAGGCTCTGCATTTGATTCTTAGCCATGTCTTCCCCATCTGTGCATGAGTCCAGGGAATTCCCTGAAGGTCTCCCAAAATATTTTATGATTATCAATAATATTTTAAGTAGGAAATTGAAAGACTTCATCCTCTGTTTTTCATTGTGTATGTGGTTTAGAGAACTCAGAAGCCGCTTTCCCAGAAAACGTGACTATTCTCTAAACAGCTTGCAGTCTATCGGCACACCGTCATCTCACACTATCCTGTATGAAAATCTGAATGTCATTGCAGGCTGCAGATTACCTCTCCCGTCTCCCATGGTGATGAGGTACACATTTGCCTTCTTTCAAGAAAGGAATCCCGTTTTGCACACTGTCCCTTCAACCCACACTCATTATCAGTGAAACAGAAGAAGGTAAAAGTATTACAGGGTCCTGTTGAGAGCTGGAAATGGAAAAGGAGCTTCCCTGCAGGTGTTGTAGCAGTCAGGAAATGCAGCCACTTCCAGAAATACCACAAGGAGGCAGGAAGGGAGCAGATGAGAGGAGCACCACACTGTTCATATTCTCTCTCTCTCTCCCCACCCCTCATTCTGGTTCCCCATCTGTGTCTGTCACTGGCTGAAGAAGGCAGAATCTCTAGAGGTCATGTTCCCAGTACACAGAAAAGATCAATGAATGAAAAGGACAAGCTGAAAATTTTAAAAAGAAGAATATACAGTATAATAGCTATATTTTACTAAACATAACAAATACACATTTGTGCATTTTCACAAATGTGAAAAAATTGCTTGTCTTGCCAAATTGTATCATAATTGTCGACCATATTTATAAAGGGAAAAGGTAAAGGAAACTTTCAAGTAAGGCTCTTTCAAAACTACTATTAACACAAGCTTTGATGCCATGACAAGAGATATGAATCAAAAAAAAATTTACAACAGCTTGATGAGTATACAGATATTGGTATCAACAGTGTGATCAAGTATACACCTAGCCTGGGACATATCTAACTTCTAAAGCTTACAGAGACTGCTACAGTAGGAGTTATGTAGTATTAGTACTGCCCACTGCCGTCTGGGTATAGAGGGATGCAATAGGGCCAGACACATAAATATGTGAGAGAGGAAATCAGCCCTTATAAACCTGTAGCTTTTAAACTGTAGGGTTGAGGAAGAACTGATCTCACCTACAGGCTAATCAGTAGTGTAGTTAGAAATCAATTGTGCAATAGGACATGAGTCTCCAACTCTGCTCCACCACCCCAGCATTTGAAGTTGGGAAAATAAAGCCACTCCCATGATGCTATTGATGTTTGGGGTCTACATATTGTAGTTGTCATCTAGAAACCTTTCAGCTCTTGTCCTTACTGTTTCACCATTCTCGAAGATGTTTTCCATCTAGGTAAACTATAAATAGACTTCTTCTCCTAGTGGCTATCTTATAATATACTAGAAAATTGAGTTGCAAAAAATTATGATATTCTCCAGCATTTTTTCCCCAACACATGTAGAGGTAATCTGTAGTAAGTATAACAAAGGGGAGAGGTAAGGGGACTTTATAGTAGTAAGTTCAAAATCCTGGTTGTGGTGTTGATTACACAAATCTCTGCATTAAAATTCAAAGAACTTTTCATCAATAAGCAAATTTTTCTGTATGATAATTTTTAAAAAAAATTTAGAAAAAATATATTTTAAAATGGACTCAGATGAGTGCTCATGATCTTGCCTTACATAAGCATATGGATAGGGAAGGATATACAATATGTGTAACTATCAAAGACTTTGTAGAAAAACACATTTCTGCTTTGTATGTGGATGCTTCTGGAATCATAACTAAATGAATCAATCCATCCTAGAGCCAGCCCACTTCAAAGCTGAAATCTCCTGCTTTTTTTAAAACACATTTTTTATAACTTTATTATTTATTTATATATACATTTTTTTAATGTGGTGCTGAGGATCGAACCTAGTGCCTCACCTATGCTAGGCAAGAGCTCTGCTACTGCACTATAGCCCCAGCCCCTAATCTCCTGTTTTTTAATATATTCTACTAATTACCAAAGAATGAAAAATCAATCAGAAGTTCTGAGATCCATGTATATATGCAAGTGAGTGTGTGTGGTAGTGGTGGGGTGTTCATGAAGTATCTCAGCTGATAGAATATAATGTAGAATGGATACAATCATTATGAAAATTAATTATAAAATGGTATTTGTCTTAATTTATTTTCTCTGGAACCAAAGTTTTGGTCTACTGAATCCTTAAGAGAAGGAAACAAAATAACAAAGAATTCATGTGAAATCCTAGATCCAAAGGCCAAAAGCCCAGAAATTCCTGAAGGGACCAGTTGAAAGAAAAGCATTCAGAAGGTGGAGAACAATGCCCAAGTCTGGTTAAAGGGATTTGGTTTCATAGAAATTGCCCATTACATTATATTGACAAATTCATCTTGAATTCAGGTCAAGGAGATTAAAAAGCAAAAATATGAGGAATGGTTAAAAAATGGGAAACTAGAAAGACCATTTAATAAAAGTTCCAGAAGAAGAGAATAAGGAGAGTGATGGGAAGCTAAATGTGACGTGTTGGTATCTGAAAATTTCCATAACCAATGATAGGAATCAATCCTCAGAATGAAAGAGAACACAGAATATTAAGAAGGATGAAATTGTAGAATGTCAGGGATAAAGAGAACACTGATAAAATGTCCTGAAAGACAAGTTGCAGATCACCTACAGAGGAACACTTAGTATAAAGGCATGAGGTAAAATACACACTAGAACACAGTGGGATAATGTTTTCGAAGTACTAAGGGACAAGGTTGTCAACCTAGAGTTCTATCCCTGGCAAATCTGTTAAGAGTAAGGAGGAAATAAAGGCATTTCTAGAGGCTAAAAGGTTAAAAGAATTAAAAAATGACAGAGGATTGCTCAAAGAGCAACAAAAGGAATGAGTTTTAGTTACAAGAAAGCCAAGCTACAGTCAAGTGATGGAATGCAAAAGTAATTGATGAATGCATGACTCATTGGTAATTCTAATTAACATTTAACTGTCAAATTATGTTGAAGAAATGTAGAGCTCATATTTTTAAATGAATAGTAAGGAAATGGAAAGTATTATAAAATTAAAGCATAACTCAACTCTTGTCTTCCTGGGTAGAAGAACAGATGTATTGTAGAAAAATATTACATAGACTTTCAAAGAAGAGAATATTTTTAGATCTATAGGTTATAAGAATATAAGGGTAATTACCAAAAGATACAATCTATAGTAACTAAACCAGCAAAGCAAACAAATAATTCAGGGAAAAGACCACTAGTGTAACTGAATGTTGGAAAGAACATTAAAAGCAAGGAAATCCACACATATAAATAATAAAAACAAAAGTAAATGGACCAATAATGGCTATGAAAGGACAAAGTCCATTAGAATGAAAAAATATTTAGTCATTAAATAATGACATCCACTTTTTTCCTGACATCTCTGCCAGGGGTGTGTGGACACACAGACAGGATACATCACTTACTGCTGGTCAGGAGGGAGACTATGTGCTGTGCGTGTCAGATACACTGCATTTCACTGTAAATAACAGAAATACAGGTCACACTGTTTGAGGTTAACTTTCTCTACAGAAAGATTTTTAAGAAAACACAAAAACAAACGAGTTAATTGAGGCTCATTATCTTCTTCCCAATTAATGGTAATATAGTTCATCTTTAAATTATTAAGCCAATATGCTAAGTGACAGTTATGTGTGTGTATGTATATGTATATATGTATATATTTGAGTGTTGCACTAATGTGATTGCAAATATTACTGAATAATAATTTTCCTGGATCCAGATATGTTTCGTTTTATGTGAAATCCTCTACCCATTCTTCCTCCTTCAAATCTCCTCAGTTGTTGAGCCCTATGGTTGGCTGCCTGTTTTAATGTTTATACACATTAGCCTCTCTTGCCCATTAAGTATTGTGTTCCTTGGAGTCTTAAAACATATATTTTTTTTCTTTTCTAGTGCACAGTTTTGTTCATAATGGGCGCTTTTCTTCTGTTCTAGAGGAAAATAATAACAGCAACTCCAACGCTGGTAGTGGGGTGTCCACTAGAAAACCTCACACTGTAAGAGTTGCTCAACTCCATAAGAGCAAGCCCCACCATCAGAATGATTTACTTACCTTGGCTCTATGTGGGATTACACCCTGTGGGAATGAATATACATTAAAATCCTAAATAATGGCAGTGACTTTGCCTACAAATTATGCATGTGGGTAGTGTAATATGTTGGCATAGCTTAAATTCATCATAATAGGTTTGGATACCTTTTCACAATAATTTACTTAGAAAAATACATTTGAATTTTCACATCCTTGGATAATGCAATTCATGTCAGGAGAAGGATTACTAATTCCCTTAATGATTCATTTTATACTCAACTCCATGGAATACAGTAGTCTAGAAGAAGGTATCATTTTGCAATAAATGTCAAAAACATGTTTTATCTAAATAGCTCAACACACAGTACTGACAAAATTTAGTTAGAGATAATTTATACCCTTCAGTGGCCAAAGTAATCTATGGGTTTCTTCAAATTGCTTTTGTCTATAAAATAAACTCAATTTGCTTTACCATATGAAGCACAAATTTAAAGCAATATTTCATAAATCTCTGTCACTGAAGATTAAAGTAATCTTTAATTTACAAATACTGCTACCAGCCTATGAGCTTTATGTTTCCAGGGTCTGAAAATTGAGTTAGACAACATAAAGCTGATTTTCAACTTTACCTGCTAGTAAAGGCAAGATTTCTAATAAAATAAGAAGAGATAAGCCATTATTAAGTGTCCCTAAAGATCTCACATGAGCACTAATATGCTTCTGAACTCGATTGTCTGAACAGGATTATTGTAATAGAGCACTCTGGATGAGGCATTTATGTTGTGTCCACAGTTATCTGTCATAGTTTCTCTGCTTGGTAAATTCCACACAACATTCACATCTGCCGCATAAGGTCAAGGAGCTGTACAAGACCCTTTAGCCCTTATTTTTGAAAACTTGTATTACCAGTAAATGCTCTCATTTAGAATTATTCTTTCAATACCATGCACCAATCACTAGCCCAATGTGAAATATAACAAAATTAAACTCCATCATATAATATATGTGAAATTGCTATAAGACCAGTGTATGGTGATGTTTAATGTTTCCAAATACATGCTAATGAGTGACATTTATGAAATTCTTCTTTTTCTTTAAATAATTAACAACATACTTCAGTCCCTAATAAGTATGAGGCACTGGGATGAGCAGTTTACATGTATTATCACATTTAATTCTCACAACAGTTCTATAGGATAGTTCAAATTGGAGTCCCCTTTTATAGAAGAGAAAGTGTAGGCACAGGTAAGTTAAATTAATTATCCAGCAACACTCAAATAGTAACTAAATGCTGGAGTGAATTTTATTTTAGTTATTTAACTTTAATTTGGGGAGCAGTTTAAAGTTCACAGAAAAATTAAACAGAAAATGCCTGTTGTGAGCCATCCACGGGCTGTGTGTGAGCTAGGTGCATTTGAGCGTATGAGGGGACTGGTCTGGTGTTAAACACTTTGGGGGCTGCATGACTCAGGTGTGACTTTTCTCTCCCTCTTCCTGTAATCACACTCAGCACCTGAGATGGATATGGCTTTCCAAGATGTCAATCAACTGGCTGACCACAAGACACCACCAAGCAAGACACCACCCTTCGAAACCCTTGCCTTATTTGGGTGGAATATGCTATGATGACTTTTCCCCAATAAATAGGGGGGTGGGGTAGGTGTGCTCTCTCTCTCTCTCTCTCTCTCTCTCTCTCTCTCTCTCTCTCTCTCGCCTCCCTTGCCTTCCAGCATGGGAGCTGACACCTGAGGTCTCAGAGCTGTCCTTGACCCCCCAAAAAGGTATTTCTATGTTTGTGTGGTTTTTTTAGTTGCTAGCCCAGCCAGCTGGTGACAAATACCCAAATGTCATCTTACCATCTCTTCTTCTCCTCCTGCACATAGTTTCCCCTATTACTGACATCTTGCATTAATAAGACACAGGATTTACATAGGGCTCACTCTTTGTTGTACAGTTTCATGGGTCTTGAAAAAATTCATAATGTCATCAATCCACCATCACAGTATATACAGAATAGTGTCGCTGCTCTAAAAATCACAAGTGTGCTATGTGTTCATCACTCCTGGTGAATCCTAGAAGCCACTGATCACCTTACTATCTTGAAGCAGTTTTGGCTTTTCCAGAATGTCATAATGGTAGAATCATACAGTATGTAGCCTTATCACTGAATAATACTTAATTGCTTGGATCTATCACTATTAGTTTATCCCTTCATCTACTAAAGAGCATCTTGCTTGCTTCCAAGATTTGGAAATTAGGAGTAAAGTTACTATACACATTCATCTGCTAATTTTGTCTGAATATGTCTTCAATTCCTCTGAGCTCTGTGTTAGTTGATATAACAAATACATTAGGACTTACATATCACAGATTACGTGGCTTAATATGATAGAAATTTATTGTCTCACAGTTCTAGAGGCTAGGAGTCTGAAGTCGAGATGTTAGCAGAATGCAAGCCTTCTTAAAGCTGAGAGGAAGCTGTGAGGAAGGATCTATTCTACCCTTCCCTCAGAGCTTCTGGTAAACTGCCAGCAGTACTTGGTGCTGCTGGGTTTGTAGATGCCTCTGTCCAGATCAGCCTTCATCTTCTCATAATATTCTTTCCATTGTCACCATTTTCTTCTATGTATGTCTATCTCTACACACAAATTTCCTCCCTTCATAAGGATATCCATCATACTAGATTTGGGCCAAGCCTAAGGACCCCATTTTATTTATTTTTATTTCATTTTATTGGTTCTTTGGTAGAATCCATTTTGATAAAATTATACAAGCATAGGATATATCTTATTAAGGACCCCATTTTAACTTGATAATATAGATATAGTTACAACTTTATAAATAATTTCAACATGTTGAGGAAGCATAAAAATCAACTCACAACAAATGTACTTATTGGATCATATGGTCACAGTATGGTTAGCTTTTTTAAGAAAAGCAACTGCCAGATTCTTTGAAAGTGGGTTTACCATTTTGTATTTCTACAAGCAATGAATGAAAGTTCCTGTTCCTCCACATTTTCATCGGCATTTTGGTGTTGTCAGTGTTTTAGATTTTAGCCATTCTAATAGGTGGATTATAGTATTTTATTGCTATTTGCATTTACAGTCCCCTGATGACATATAATAATACTAAGCATAATGTCATGCTTATTTGCCATCTGTGTGTTTTCTTTGCTGAGTTTTCTGTTCCTTGCATATTTTAGATGAGTCCTTTATCAAGTATATATTTTGCAGAGATTTTTTCTACAAATTTGTGGCTTATATTTTCATTTTCCTGAAAATGCCTTTTACAGAGAAGTAGCTTTTAATTTTAATAAAGCCTTATTGATCTTCTCTGTCATCATGAAAATTCATCACCAAACCCAAGGTCACCTAAATTTTCTGTGATGCTATCTTCTGAAATCTTTACATTGATTTATATTTAAGCCTATGATCTATTTTAGTTGATTATGTTAGAGATATAAGGCTTCATCTAGAGGGGTATTATTTGCATGTGATGTATAGTTGTTACAGTGCCATTTTTTATGAAAAAAATATCATTTCTTCATTGAATTACCTTTCCTCCTCTGATCAGTTGATTTTATTTGTGTCCACTGGGTCTATTTCTGAGTTCTCTATTCTGTTCTGCTGATATATTTGTATATTCTCTTACCAATTTCACACTGTCTTGTTTACTGTAGCTTGAAGCTTAAAAAGTCACATAGTATTTGATGTTCTCTATTTTCTTCAGTTCTTTTTGAGATAGTTTGGGTCTTTTATATTTCCATATCAAGAGTTAAATCAGTGTCAATATCCACAAACTAATTAGCAGAGATTTTAATTAGGATTGCATTGCATCTGTAGATCAAGGCAGAAAGTACTGATATCTTTTATATTGAGTCTTCCCATAAATTAACATGGAGTATCTCTTATTTTTTTTACATTATCTTTGATTTTTTTCTATCAGAACCTTGTAGTTTTACTCATATAAATCTCATAGAAGATCTATATTTTTGTTAAATGTTTACCTATTTCATTTTTTAAACAAATTTGTGGTTGTGTTTCTAATTTTCATGTAAATGCCTTTGTGCTTTTTATTTCAAATGCAGTTGTTCAATGTTGGTATACAGGAAGGAATTAATTTCTATTAACCTTGTTAAAACCACTTATTTGTTCCAGGAGTCATGTTGGTGATTTGGAGGGATTTTCTTTTTTCTTTCCCATCTGTATACTTTGTCTTTTCTTATTGGATTAGCCAGAACATTAAGCACAATGTCAAATATAAAGTAATCAGAGGGGACACCTTTGCCTTGTTGCTAGTTTCACAGAAAGAAACTGTTATTTTCTTACTATTAAGAATGATGCTAGCTATCCTAGACACACACACATCCACACAAAACGTTCTTTATCAAGTTAGGGTGGTTTTCCTATATTTCTAGTGTATGGGAATTTTTTTTATGATGAATGGTGTGAGATTATTTTTCAAATCCATTTTCTGTATCTATTGATATGATCATGTGACTTTTCTTCTTTATCCTGTTGGCATGATGGATTGCATCAATTAATTTTTGAGTGCTGAACCAGCCTTGCATACCTGATGCAAGTAATAATTCCTCATTGCTCATCATAGCATGTATATCTTTTGTATAGTAGGATTTTATTTGCTAACATTTATTGAGGATATTTGCACCTATAGTAATAACATATTGGTCAGAGTTTTCCTCTTTTTTGTTTGCTTTTGGTACTGGAGTTCATTTTGAAACCAGTCTGATTAAAGCCCATGCTCTTAACCATTGTATTCTACTATCTGAATGTTTAAATTTCAGACTTGAACATCTGCCATGAACCAGGCACTGTTGGGTGCTTTCATACATATTTTTGCATATAGCAGGAGAAAAAGAATCCTGGCAGAAATAAGCAATTGTGATTCATTTCTAAAATAAGTGTAATAAGAGTATCTGCCTTATGATTTTCTGTGTGAAATAAACAACATAGTGAATGATAAACACCTGAATGTGGTATTTAACCACCTCACAAACATGTAATGCATTCCTGGCAGGTAAAGCCAAATTACAACTGAATTCTTTCATGATTTAAATCAAGATCTATAATACTATAATGCTGATAACATAGTGTTTGGTATATAATTGATATTCAACAAATTGTATTAAACTGAATGCATAAATATTCCTAAGTTTTGTTTTCCTGTTTTTAACCTCAATGTTACTCTGACAGATGGTGATGGCTAAAGAATAAATATATGATCAAATATTTTATATTTTAACAATATAAAAATAGTAACAGATGGTCACATGTTCATGATGCAAGATATAGATGTGAATTTATAATAATGATTATAAATATTAAATTGAATATTTTATTCAAATGAACATAAATACCCTATAAGAGCTTCCACTATTCCACATTAAGCATTCAAATTATATGTACTTAATTTTAATTGGATTGGTGCAGAGCATAGAAACCTTTCATCAATGTGTACCATTTAGATCATTGAAGTAAAGAGCATGGCCCTGCTCACCAAGGTACAGTAGAGGACTCTATGATTCCTTAGTAGAGGCAGAAGAGATCATGTCCCTCTTCTTGTCTCAATTTCAGCATGAGTCAAAAGAACCTCTCTCGGGATTCAGAAAAACTTTGTATTCATGAGCCTACTTTTAACCTCCTATTCAGCAGAATAAAGGCATGAGATGCTCCAGAGCAACCAACTGCATAGAGTTAACCAACTATATGCATCCTGCAGCCTGTTAAAATTCATGAGCTATAAATTATTTTATTCTTTAAAGATTAAAAAGAAGAGAGTATGGGACACAGATAGCACATGATCTGCTAATCCTGGAGTATTTACCATCTGGCAGTTAAGGAGAAGTTTGCCCACACTTACTCTAAAATAGTACTCACTAATACAACTTCTTATGATGATGAAAATGTTCTGTATCTCTGTCTTCCAATATAGGAGTTTTATGGTTTGGATGTGAGATGTCCTCCAAAAGTGCAAGTGTGAGACAATGCAAGAAGGTTTAGAGTAGAGATGATTGGGTTATGAGAGCCTTAACCCAATCAGTGAATTAATCCCAGATGGAATTAACCAGGTTGTAACTGAAAGCAGGAAGGGTGTGGCTAGAGGAGGCAGGGAATTGGGGCATGCCTTTGGGGTATAGAGTGGAGTCTCTCTGTACTTCCTGATTATCATGTGAGTTGTTTCCCTCCACCACACTCTTCTGCTATGCTGTTCTGCCTCACTTGAGCCCTGAGGAATGGAGCTGTCTGTCTGCGGACTGAGATCTCTGGAACTGTGAGGCCCTAAATAAACTTTTCTTCTCTACAATTGTTTAAGTTACAGCAGCCAAAAAGCTGACTAAAATGGGGAGTTACAAAAATACATATAGCCAACAAGTAGTGGAAATGTGACTAATGCAAATATGGAAATAGATTTTAATCACATTTAATTTTAATTAATTCAAGTTACATAACCACAGGTGTCTGGTGGCTACCAAATTGGACTGCAAAGCTCTAAAGCACCATTTCTCCTATCTCAGTGGTTCTGAACCAGCAAATACCGAGGAAACTATTGCTTGATTTGTCCTTAGCTGTTCAATTGATCTAATTCCTCCAAAAATATTTTCTTTTTACTTTCATGTCTTATCCTCTTAGCATCTCACCCATTGCCTTCTAATATATCTTCAACCATCACACTCTCTTATTTTCATTGTACCTTCAGTGGAAAAACAGCCATAAGGGGAAATCTAGGATCTGAGTGCAGGCGGTAGATGTGCCTCAACAAGATGAAACTCTAAACATTGCCCTTAGAGAAGCATGGTACTGGGAGGGTAGATATTTGGCGGAGGGGTGCACTTGTCTGAAGGAGGCAGACATCAGCCATGGAACATCCTACACAATTTATGTAGGAAATTCTGAGTTTCAAACACCTAACTTAAAAACCTGCCACAATCTTTTTGATAAATTTTGATAACTTACCAGTTAAAGTTTCTACTATTTTTGTAGATGAACACTTCTTATCTCCTTGTTAATTTTGAGGAAAAAGATATTGCTCTAACAGGGTGCTATAAAAATTGTAGAGGGTACACTCATAAAAAATGCTTTCTGATTTAGTATATCTCAGATGAAACTTATCTTTTTAACAAGTACCTCAGCTGACGCTGGCAGAGGAGGTTAAGAGTCCACGTATCTAGAAACACACAGAGAAACACATGATGGAGAGTAAATCAGAATTACTGACAAAATTAAATTTCAGGATGCTAAGTCAGCTATTCAGTTAATCTAATTCCTCCAAAAACTTAGCTTCTGTGGCTTGTATACATACTGTTTCTCGAGTCTTGTAGTTCTAGAAATCAAGACTTTTTTTTTTCCTTTTCATCACTTCTTTCAGAACCAACCAAATATTACTTCTACTATGAGGGCTTTATTGAATTTCCTAGAAATATTTAGCCTTTTTTACCGAATATTCTAAATTTCACTTCATATATAAGCCCTGTTAGTGTATCATATTATGTTAAATTTGTTTATGTTTTATTAAGAAGAGGAATCATGTCTAACTTTCGATGTATATACTTTAATATCTAACACATTTTATAGCACATTAATCATCTATAAATGTTTGATAAATAAATCAATGATAGAAAATACAGAACTTACCATAGCTAAGTAGGACCTTATTATAGTAAAATATGATAAATATTTCAGTCATACAATTTAAGGAAGCCGCTTTAAATTATTAAAAGTCCTCAAGGTAATATCAAAACATGAACTTAACATTTTTCTCTACAGATTTCATGTCATGCTATCTTTTCATTCCAACTGTACAAACTAGGAATTAAACATTTAAACTGAAACAACACATAAAGAAAAAGAGAAAGACTGATGGTCTTTGTGGTAAACTAGAAAAGCGCATGCAGTCTCCATCAATACGGGAGCTGTACGAAAGGAGAGACCATCTGTGTCCCCAGTTCATAAATTGGCGTATGGAATAGAATTAGTTTTCAAAAAATATTTTCTCATTGATTATTAGCATAGATATATAAATAAGTGTATATATGGATGCCATGAAGCAATAAACAGTAAGTAGTAATATTTTACCAAGAATTACCAGACATATAGATTCTTATATAAATATAATTTTTTGAATACTTGTTCATTTAAAATGCAAGAAAAAGGGAAAAAATATAGCTTATGGAACACAAGTTTACAATATCTGATACAATGAGCAGTAGAAACAAAAATATTTGTTTAGTACTATGGATCATGGAAAGTATTTACTTGGGTTACATGGGAATTTTTCCCCCAACAAATCAGAAGCTACAAATACTCTGTGCATGTAAAAACAGCTAGTGCTTTATTACTTGTTTGTTTTTGAAAATTTTCTCCTTTCTAAGATAGTTTTATCTACCAGAGTAACATTCAAAATCAGTCATATTATCTCAAGTAGAAAATTTTAACTATGGAAATAATTGAGATATAATACCTTATTTAATTTTTTCTTTTTAATATGTATTTTATTAACCACAAGGTTCAAAACAAGTTCTCTGTGTAATGTACATGCATTATTTCTTAATACTTAGAATTACATTTCTCATGTGCTGATACTAAATCCATTAATTCAGGAAAGTGAAAACTAGTTTTTGTCCAAAGTAATTGTTTCTCTTGAAGTTTCTTTTGAACTGCAAGTGAGTCTATTCTCAATGCACTTTTTGGTTAGGCAATAATATAAAACATGTAATTTGCTTCAATTCAGTCCCCAATGCTTTCCCTTTCCCTCCCCTACTCCCTCTCCTGGTTCCTTTCCTCTATTCAACCAGACTTTCTTCTATTTATTTATATTTTTTTAAATATTAGTGCATTATACATACACACAGAGGTGAAATTCACCGTGGTGTGTTTAATATGTACAGATGATAGTTTGGTCAGTTTCATTCCAAATGAAATTTGAATTCTCTCTCTCACCCTACACAAAATTCAACTTTCAGTGGATCAAAGACCTTGGAATTAGACCAGAAACTTTGTAACTGCTAGAGGAAAATGTAGGCTCAACACTCCAACATATTGGCACAGACACTGACTTCCTTAACAAGATTCCTAAAGCTCAAGAAATAAAACCAAGAATCAGCATCAGATTTTAAATCCTCGGCACAGCAAAAGAAAGAAGAACACAAGGAGAAAGCCCACAGAATGGGAGAAGATCTTTGCCACCTGCTTCCCAAGGAACTTATATCCACAATACATGAAGAACTCAAAAAACTTAGAGATTCAAGATGGTGGAGTGGAGAAGGTCTACATTCCTTGTTGCTCCATGGTTTGGAATTCAAGCAATGGGAATACTACTCCTTAGCAAAGTGGATGAAAGAGTGGTTTCACTAAAATTCAATAATGGACATTCAGAGTCTCACAGATTCATAAATTTGGGTACATTAAACAAAAAAGAAAGACTACATTGGAGCTGAGCTGGTGGTAGTAGCAGCACTGGTTCACCACAAAGGGAGGGAGAGCACAGAGACAGAGAAAGATTTGGTATGGAAAAATCTGAGATCAGAAAAGCAGTCTGATTTTAACTGATCCAGATGCTGCGCTGTGTGCACTGGTACTTGAAAAGTGTTCTGTTTCCCAACTGGTGGTGGAGAACTGGGGCAGGAACCATCTTGAAGTAGCCACACTGCAACTGCTGAACTGCTGCTGCAGAAGTCAAGCAAACACTGCCACACTGTTCAGCCACAAAGAAGATTGTATCCAGAGAGATTCAAGTCAGAAGAGCAAAGGACAAACCAACTAGCTTTTTCTTTCTTTCTTTTTTTTTTTTTTTTTTTTTGAGTCTGATAGCTCATGTGACCAGCTGAAGTAGGTCAGGATTCTGAACAGGTGGGTGTGAATATGCTCAAAGACTAAGTGGGAACACTGTGCTCACTGGAAGCAAAAGCAAAAAGCAAATGCAAAAAAAAAGGGGGTGAAGGATTGGCTTTCTGGCCTCCTGAGTAAAATTCTTGGCAGGCTCCTGAGATCCAGACCCCTGACTCAGATCAGCAACTGCCAAGCCCTAGGGGTGTGTAGATCTAAACTCTCCAGAGCCTACTCCACTCAACAAAGCCCCTGGGGCCTGATTAGGCCTAAACCTTACCCACTGGAATTTCTCCCTTAGAGCTCTGGAGTGGCACCACCCTGGATGTACTCCAATCTGGATACAAATCTAAACAATCTTGTTCTGGTGAAGAGAAGTTGAGACTCATTTTAACCAACTTCACTCTTAGGCCACTTCAACTGGCAGTTCAGAAAGCAACACCAAAGGAGGAAAGTGTTAACAACCTCAGCCCCTGCTCTTGCTCCCTTTATATTCCCTTTACTTTGTTTCTTCTATTTTTTTTTTCTCCTCCTTTCTTATAACCATCACTTGCTAAATCTCTTTGGCATTCTTTCTGTTCATTTTTTTTTTTAATTTAAGCTCTTTTCTATAATATTTTCTTTTCTCTTAATAACTTGTATTCTTAGGGAACTAATTGATTTATATAAGGTCTGCCCCACCATTAACACAGATATAATTATTAACTGCTACAGATGACATAGTTGACACCTCCTGCTGTTTGCTTTAAAGGCAGATCTAATTCATGGTTACTGAATTAGATCTGCCTTTAAATTAGATCTGCTGTCATTTATTTTTTTAAAAAAACTACCATTCCTGTTTTTTTTTAAATAAATGACAGCAGAATGCATTACAATTGATATTACCCAAATAGAGCACAATTTTTCATATCTCTGATTATATAAAAAGTATGTTCACACCGATTTGTGTCTTCATACATGTACTTTGGATAATGATGCCCATCACATTCCATCACCATTACTAACCCCCTGCCCCCTCTCTTCCTCCCACCCCTCTGCCCTATCTAGAGTTCTTCTATTCCTCCCATGCTCCCCTTCCATACACCACTATGAGTCAGTCACCTTATATCAAAGAAAACATTTGGCATTTGTTTTTCTGGTGTTGGCTAACTTCACTTAGCATTATCTTCTCCAACGCCATCCATTTACCTGCAAATGCCATGATTTTTTTCTCTTTTATTGTTGAGTAAAATTCCATTGTGTATATATGCCACTTTTTTAAAATCCATTCATCTACTGAAGGGCATCTAGGTTGGTTCCACAGTTTAGTTATTGTGAATTGTGCTGCTATAAACATTGGTGTGGCTGTGTCCCTGTAATATGCTCTTTTTAAGTCCTTGGGGTAAGACGGAGGAGAAGGATAGCTAGGTCAAATTGTGGTTCCATTCCCAGTTTTCCAAGGAATCTCCATACTACTTTCCATATCGGCTTCAACAATTTGCAGTCCCACCAGCAATGTATGAGTGTACCTTTTTTCCCCACATCCTAGCCAACACTTATTGTTGTTTGTGTTCTTGATAGCTGCCACTCTGGAGTGAGATGAAACCTTAGAGTAGTTTTGATTTTCATTTCTCTAATTGCCAAAGATGATGAACATTTTTTTCATATATTTGTTGATTGATTATATATCCTCTTCTGAGCAGTGTCTGTTCAGGTCCTTGGCCCATTAATTCATTGGGTTATTGTTTTTTTATGTTTATCTCTATCTGATGTGTGAGGGGTAAAAATTTGCTCCCAAGATGTAGGCTCTCTATTCACCTCACAGATTGTTTCTTTTGCTGAGAAGAAGCTTTTTTTGTTTGTTTGTTTAAATACAATCCATTTATTGATTCTTGCTTTTAATTCTTGTGCTTATTGGAATCTTATTAAGGAAGTTGGGGCCTAATCCAACATAATGAAGATTAGGGCCTACTTTTTCTTCTATTACACACATGGTCTCCGGTTTAATTCCTGGGTCCTTGATCAACTTTGAGTTGAGTCTTGTGCATGGTGCGAGATAGGGGTTTAATTTCATTTTGTTGCATTTGGCTTTTCAGTTTTCCAGCACCATTTGTTGAAGAGGCTATCTTTTCTCCAATGTATGTCTTTGGCACCTTTGTCTAATATAAGATAATTGTAGTTATGTGAGTTTGTCTCTGTGTCCTCTATTCTGTACCATTGGTCTACCAGTCTGTTTTGATGCCAATACCATGCTGTTTTTATTACTATTGTTCTGTAGTATAGTTTAAGGTCTGATATAGTGATGCCACCTGCTTGACTCTTCCTGCTAAGGATTGCTTTAGCTAATCTGGGTCTCTTATTTTTCCAGATGAATTTCATGATTGCTTTTTGTATTTCTATTAGGAATGCTATTTGGATTTTGATTGGAATTGCACTGAATCTGTATTGTACTTTTGGTAGTATGGTCATTTTGATAATATTAATTCTGCCTATCCAAGCACAAGGGAGATCTTTCCATGTTCTAAGGTCTTCTTTTATTTCTTTCTTTAGGGTTCTGTAGTTTTCTTTGTATAGATATTTCATCTCATTTTTTAAGTTGTTAAATAAAATTCCCAAGAATTTTATTTTATTTTTTTGAGGCTATTGTAAATGGGGTAGTTTTCCTCATTTCCCTTTCAGAGGATTTGTCACCGATACACAGAAATGCCTTTGATTTATGGGTGTTGATTTTATATCCTGCTACTTTGCTGAATTCATTTACTAGTTCTAGAAGTTTTCTAGTGGAACTTTTGGGGTCTTCTAGGTATAGAATCATATCATCAACTCATCAAATAGTGCTGATTTAAGTTCTTCTTTTCCCATGTGTATCCTTTAATTTCTTTAGTCTGTCTAATTGCTCTGGCCAGTATTGCAAGAAGTGGTAAAAGAGAGAATCCCCAACTTGTTCCAGTTTTTAGAGGGAATGCCTTCAATTTTTCTCCATTTAGAATGATGTTGGCCTAGGACTTAGTATAACTATCTTTTATGATGTTGAGATATACTCCTGATATCCCTAGTTTTTCTAATGTTTTGAACATGAAGGGATGCTGTATTTTGTCAAATGCTTTTTCTGCATCTATTGAGATGATAATATGATTCTTATCTTTGAGTCTATTGATGTGATCCATTACATTTATTGATTTCCATATGTTGAACCACACTTGCAACACTGGGATGAATCCTACTTGATCATGGAGGAAAATCTTTTTGATATGTTTTTATATTCAATTTGCCAGACTTTTATTGAGAATTTCTGCATCTATATTCATTGGAAATAGTGGTCTGTAGTTTTCTTTCTTTGATGTATCTTTGCCTGGTTTTGGAATCAGGGTGATATTGGCCTCATAGAATGAGGTTGGAAGTGCTCCCTCTTTTACTATTTCCTGAAATAAATTGAAAAATAATGGTACTAGTTCTTCTTTAAATGTTTTGTAGAACTCATCTTTGTATTCATCCAGTCCTGGTCTTTTTTTGGTTGGTAGGCTTCTGATGGCATCTTCTATTTTATCACTTGATATTGGTCTGTTTAAATTGAGTATATCATCCTGATTCAATTTGGGCAAATTGTGTGACTTAAGAAATTTGTAGATGCCTTCAATATCTTTGGTTTTCCTGAAGTACAAGTTTTCAAAATAATTTCTAATTATCCTCTGTATTTCTGTAGTGTCTGTTGTAATATTACCTTTTTCATCATGTATGCTGGTAATTTGAGTTTTCTCTCTCCTCTCTTTGTTAGCATAATTAAGGGTCTTTCAAATTTACTTATATTTTCAAAGAACCAACTTTTTGTTTTGTCAATTTTTTTCAATTGTTTTTTTGTTTGTTTGTTTGTTTGTTTCAATTCCACTGATTTCAGCTCTAATTTTAATTATTTCTTGGCTTCTACTTCCTTGGGTGTTGAATTGTTCTTCTTTTTCTAGGGCCTTGAGATATAATGTTCGGTCATTTATTTGTTGACTTTCTCATCTTTTAAGGAATGAATGGCACCCTGGTTGCACTGCATACCTGTCCAACTAAGGGCTGTTTTGTGTTGGGCAGCTACTGTGCTGGGTTACCACTGCTGGGAAGAGGAGGGTGTTGGAAACCTAGTACCTGGTCAGCTTGAGTTCCAATCTGGGAGCTGCACCCAACAAATATGGCAAGGAAGTTGAGCCAAGATGAAGGCCATCTGCTTTTGGTGCCAGGGTGTTGAGTAAGGTGGGGAAGCCAGGCAATGGTGTTGTGCTGAGGATAGGTAGCAGCTGAGTGTCCTGCATGGAAATGGAGCAAAGTCTGGGAATTTTGCAACAGTGCTGATAGACGATTTTGCTGAGGCCCTTGTGAGCCCTGCATTGGCTAGAACTTTGGGAGTTGGGTGTCGGGAGCCAGGAGTCCTGCTCAAATGCTGAGGCCCAGAGCCCTGCATGGGGGCACAGTGCTCACCATTCCTGTTTTTTGTGGTAATTTTGCTTAAATGTCATAGTAGGAATTGGGTGTTTACTTTAAATTATTTGCACAGATTGTTGCTATTGTTTGTTTTGCCCTATTCTGTGAGGTGCTAGGAACCTATAGGAACACTACAAGTTCACAGCATTGAGACTCTAACTGTTTAACTAAAATCAACCAAATGACAGTGCAACTTGCTCTACTCACAAATTAAAGACACTCAATCTTTAGCTTTACTTTAATACAAATAATAGAAGTGACAAAACCCCAAACTAACAAATAGGACCCAAGTAAAAATGGATATAGGGGTGGGCCCAGAGGTCCCACAATAAATGGACACTGCTACAGCAAAAACGGGGCATTAACACAAAGGTTGTGTGTAGCATATATATAATGATATCTTAATCTAGACCACTCTAGGACACTTTGGCAATTGAAGACTGCCTTTAAAAGGCCCACCTGTAACAGCAGAAGAGGAATACCTCCCAATAGATGCATAAAATCCAATGCAGGAATACAAGTAATATGAAAAAGGGAAACAGGACACCTCCTAAAGTTTATAATTCATCAGCAACTGATCCCAAAGATATTGAAGTGGATAAACGAACAGATAAAGAATTTAAAAGAAGTATTATAAAAATGATCAATGAATTCCAAGAGAACAAAGAAAAACAACTGACTGAATTAAGGAAGTCAGTACAGGATATAAATGAAAACTTCAGTAAGGAGATATAGAAATATTGAAAAAGAGCCAAACAAAAATTTTGGAAATAAAAGACATCGTAAATCAAATAAAATGTTCATTTGAAAGTCTCTCTGAGAAGACCATGTTGAAGACAGATTATCAGAGCTGGAAGACAAACTGGCCAGCCTTGAACATTCAGGAAATATTAAAGAAAAAAGAAAAGAAACCATGATCATAATATGCAAGAACTTTGGGACAAGATTAATTAAGAGACAAAATTTAAGAATAACTGGAATTGAGTATGGTTTAAGATGCAGGCTAATGAGCTGGGGTTGTGGCTCAGTGGTAGAGCGCTTGCCTACCATGTGTGAGGCCCTGGGTTCGATCCTCAGCACCACATAAAAATAAATAAACAAAGTAAAGGTATTGTGTACAACTAAAAATAAATAAATAAACATTCTTTTAAAAAAAGATGCAGGCTAAGGGTAACCTCTTCAGGGAAATAATAACAAAAAGTTTCCAAACTTCAGGATGAGATGGACATCCATATACAGGAGGCATTCATATCCTGAAACAGACAAGATCAAAAAAGTCTCTCTCTCTCTCTCTATGACACTGGATAATTAAAATATCTAACATATAAAATAAGGATGGGATTTTAAAAGCCTCAAGGAGAAAAACATCAGGTCCTATTTAGAGCCAAACCTATTAGAACCACTTCAAATTTCTCAGCACAAACTCTAAAATCCATCATGGCATATAATTATGTGTTCCAAGTCCTAAAAGAAAATAACTGTCAACCAAGACTGCTGTTTCCCAAAAAGCTATCCTTTAAAATAAAAAAGGATAACTAGAAAGTTATTTATTTATTACTATTAGTTATTATTTTCAAGTTGTAAGATAACTAGAAAATAAAGAATTCAGGACAACTAACCTGGCACTATACGACTTAATTTTAAAAATACTACACACAGAAGAAGTAAAAATAAAATCCCAGAGCTCACAAATAAACAAATTTCTTTTGAAGAGTAGGCAACCAAATGAGAAACAGAATCAAGTTAAGTATTATAAATGGACCAAAATGGCAAGAACTCAATAAACATCTCTCTGTAATAACATTGAATGTAAATGATCTCAACTCTCTAATTAAAAGACATAGGCTGGCTGCAGGGATTAAATAACAAGACCCAAGTGTATATTGTTTTCAAGAGACATACCATATAGGCAAAGAAAGCCACAGGCTGAAAATGAAAGGATGGAACTGATATACAATATGAATGGAACCCCACAACAAACAGAAGTAGCTACTCTCATTTCATCACAGTAGACTTCAATCCAAAATTAATCAGAAGAGACAAAGAAGGTCACTTCATACTATTAGAGGGAACAATCCAACAAGAAGATATAACAATAATAAATATTTTTTACCCAAAGATGGTTGCAACTAATTACATATAAGAGACACTACTCAAATTGAAGCGTCAGATAGAACACAGTACAATAATACTGGATCATTTCAATACACCCCTCTCACCATTAGATAGGTCATGCAGGCATAAACTCATCAAATAAAGGTTCTTCATATCTGAAAAATATTATAAATCAAATTGAATTAATAGACATCTATAGAATATTTCATCCAACATCAGATAAATACCCCCCTTTTTTCAGCAGCTCATGGAACTTCCTTCTAAGTAGACTATATTTTATTCCACAAAACAACTTTTAGAAAATACAAAGAAAAGGATATAATTTCTTGCATCTTATCAGATTATGTTGAAAAGAAATTAGAAATAAACATGACAAAACTTAAATTATATAAACACATGGAGACTGAATAATACACTTTTGAATAATGAATCAGTGATAAAAGAAATCAAGAGAGAAACTTTAAAAAGTTTTAGACTCAAATGAATACAATATATTAGAACCTCTGGAACACTACAGAGGCACCTATAAGAGGAAAGTTTATAGCCGTGAGTGCCTACATAAGAAAATCAGAAAGATCCCAAATAAACAACCTAATGATGCATCTCAAGACCCTTGAAAAAGATGAAAACCCCAATTCAAAAACCAGTAGAAGCAAGGAAATAATTAAGATCAGAGTCAAAATCAAGGAATTTGAGATAAAAAAAATACAAAGGATCAATGAAACAAACAGCTGTTTCATTGAAAAGATAAACAAGATTGATAAGCCCTTCACCAAACTAACAGAGTAAAAGAGAGAAAACCCAAATTAATAAAATTAGACATGAGAGGAGAAATCACCACAGAAATTCAGTGGGTCTTTAAGGACTATTTTGATAATTTATACTCTGATGAATTGGAAAACCTAGAAGAAATTGATACATTTCCGGAAAAATCATTTTGCCAAAACTGAATCAAGAGGACACAGGAAAAAAAAAAACAGATCAGTAACTAGCAATAAGACAAAAGCAGTAATAAAGAGCCTTCCAATAAAGAAAAGTACAGAACCAGATGGATCCTCAGCTAAATTCTACCAAACCTTTAAAAAAAAAAAAAACTAATGTCAATACTCCACAAATTATTTCATGAAATAAAAAGGATGGAACACTTCCAAATTCATTCTATGAAGATAGTTATCTAGGAAGCTATATCATACCAAAACTAGATAAGGAGACATCAAGGAAAGAAAACTACAGACCAATATCCTTGAAGAATTTGTATGCAAAAATAAAATACTAATAAAATATTAGCAAATTGTGTTCACAAACATATTAAGAATATTATACACCAGAACCAAGTTGGTCTTATCCCAGAGATGCAAGGAAGTTTTAATATATACAAATCAACTAATGTAATTCATCACATAAATGTATTTAAGGACAAAAATCACTTGTCATCTCAACAGATGCAAAGAAGGCCTTTGAGAAAATTCAGTACCCATTCATGATTAAAAAAAAAAAGTACTGAAGAAACTGAGGATAGAAGAAACTTAATTCAACATCATAAAGGCTATGTAGGAAAAATACAAAACCACCTCATAGTAAATGTGAAAAAATTGAAAGCATTTCCTTTTACATATGGGACAAGAGAAGGATATCTATTCTCACCATGCCTATTTAATACAGTGCTGGTAATAGTAGCCAGAGCAAGGAGGCAAAAGAAGAAAATAAAATGGATAAACACAAGAAGGAAAGAAGTCAAATTCTCACTGTTTGCAGATTTTATGATCCTATTCCTGGAAGAGCAATAAAAAGAAAGAAAAAGAAAACTCCACCAAAAGACTGCTAGAGCTAATAAACAAATTTAGTGAAAAGATTACAAAATCAAAATATAAAAATCAAAAGTATTCCTATATTCCCACAATAAATCTGTTGAAATCAGGAAAACAATCCCAATTCATAATATCCCAGAAAACTAGGAATAAACCTAACCACGGAGGTAAAAGACCACTACTACGAAAGCTATAGAACATGAAAGAAATTGAAGAAGACATAAGATGGAAAAGACCTCCCATGTTCATGGAAGGCTGAATTAACATTGTTAAAATGGCCATACTCTCAAAAGCAATATACAACTTCAATGCAATCCCCATCAAAATACCAATGACATTCTTCATATAACTAGAAAAAATTCTAAAAATTTATTTGAAAGAAAAAAAGACCCAGAATACTTAAAGCAATTGTTAGCAAATAAAGCAATGCTAGATGCATCATAAAACCTGACTTCAAATGATACAACAGAGCTATAGTAAAACCTGCATGGTACTGGCATATAAACACACACATACACCAACAGTAGATACTAGAAGCACAGAGTCTTACCCTTACCTCTACAGTCATCTGATCCTTGATGAAGGTGCCAAAAACATACATTGGAGAAAAGAAAGCCTTTTTAACAAATGGTGCTGAGGAAACTAGTTTTCCATAAAAAGAAGAATGAAACTAGTCTTTATCTCTCACTCTGCATAAAAATCAACTCGAAATGGATTAAAGACCTAAGAATTAGAGAGAACTATGAAAAAAAAACCTAGATGAAAGCATAGGGTCAACACTCCAGCATATAGACAGAGGCAACAACTTTCTCAATAGGACCTTCCAAAGCTCAGGAAATAATGCCAAGAGTTAATAAATGGATGGCATCAAATTAAAAAAAAAACAAACAAACTTCCATACAGAAAAGGAAACAATTAAGAATGTGAACAGAAAGCCTATAGAATGGGAGAAAATCTTTACTACCTACTCCTCTGACAGGGTATTAATATATAGAAAATATAAAGAACTCAAAAACTTTATACCAATAAAATCAAATAACCAATTAACAAATGGGCAAACAAATTTAATGAATACTTCTCAAAAGAAGAAACACAAATGGCCAGTAAATATGTAAAAATGTTCAACATCATTTACAATTAGGAAAATGGAAATTAAAACTACACTAAGATTTCATCTCACACCAGTCAGAATGGCAGTCATTAAGAATACAAATAATAAATGCTAGAGAGAGTGTGGAGAAAAAAGAACACTTTTACACTATTAGTGATATTGCAAATTAGTATAATCACTTTGCAAATCAGTATGGATGTTCCTCAAAAAACTAGGCATGGAATCACCATATGACTCAGCTATACTACTCCTCGGTATTTATCCTGAAGAATTAAAATCATCCTACTACAATCATACATTTATATGCATGTTTATAGCAGCACAATTCACAATAGCCAAACTACGAAACCAGCCTAAATGTCTACCAAAAGCTAAGTGGATAAAGAAAATTTGGTATATATAAACAAAATGGCATTTTATTCAGGTATAAAGAAAATGAAATTATATTATTTACAGGAAAAAGGATGAAATTGGAGACCATTATGTTCATCGAGATAAGTCAAACTCGAGTTAATGGTCATATGTTTTCTCTCATATGTGGAAGCTAGAGGGGGAAAAGGAAAGGAAAAGTGAGGGTGGAGTCCATGAAAATCAAAGTGAGATCAGTAGAGGAAAGGGTAGGAGGTGGGAATAAATTGGGGGAAGTGCTGGGGAATTATAAGGTATGTTGTGTGCCTGTATAAATATGTAACAGCAAATACCATCAATATATACAACTATAATGCATCAGTTAAAAAATGGAGGGAAAAAGACCTCAAAAACACCAAAAAACCAAATAACCCAATTAATAAATGGGCAAAAGAACTAAACACACACACTTCTAAAAAATAAATAAAAATAAATGCCCAATAAATGTATGAAAAAATATTCAACATCCCTAGAAATCTGTCAAATGCAAATCAAAACTACCTGAATATTTCATCTCACTCTAGCCAGAATGGCAATTATCAAGAACACAAATAATAATAAATGTTGGCAAAGATATAAGGGGGAAGTGCACTCACAATTATTGAAAATTAGTACAACTATTCTGTAAAGCAGTATGAACCACTATATGAACCAGCTATAGTGTATATACAAAAGATCTGAAATCAACATACTATAGGGATACAACCACATCAAAGTTAATAGCAGCATGATTCACAATAGCCAAATTGTAGAACCAGCCCATTTGTCTATCAACAGATTAGATAAATGTGGATAAAGAAAATGTGATACACAAACACACACACACACACACACACACACACACAGGATTTTTATTCAACCATAAAGAAGAATAAAGTTATGACATTTGCCAGTAAATAAATGGAATTGGAGAACGTCATGCTAAGTGAAATAGGCCACACCCAGAAAGTCAAGGGTCAAATGTTTTCTCTCATATGCAGAAGCTAAAGCAAAATAAGGGGAAAAGCAGGGTAGGATTCCCATGAAATTAGAAATCAGTGGAGCAGAAGAAAGAAACTGAGGGGGAGAGGGATGGGAAAAGAGAAGAATGGTGGAATGAAACTATTCAGTCATTTTTAAGCAGCTGCCAAACAATCTCCATCGAAAGCTTCTCTAGGGGAGATGGCTACGCTACATCTAGAGTAAATGATATAAGCATCATAAAAAAATACACTAAATTATTTTTAACTGGCCAAATGACTACTAAAGGAAAAGAACAGTTTCCACTGCATAAAAAAAAATGAAAAGACCTTTACTATCTTTAGAATGAGCTTTTCATGCAATGCAATCATATGAGAAAATCAAGTTTTGCACACATACAAGTTTAGAAATTAAGGATCTTTCTCATTAGAAAGTCAATTTACCTAAACAATTGATTGAGCTTTTAGTTTCTTCCAGCATACTTTACATCATTCACTCTCAGCCAAATTGTCCAAAACAATACTGAAAAATGTATATATTAAAAACAGCACAGCTGGACACACTGATGCACACTCATAATCCCAGCCACTCCGGGAGGCTGGGGAGGCTAAGGCAGAAGAATTGCAAGTTTGGGACAAGCCTCAGCAACTTAGTGAGGCCCTAAGCAACTTATCAAGACCTCATTTCAAAATAAAAAATAAAAAGGAATGTGGATGTCGCTCAGTGGTTAAACTCCCCTGGGGTGCAATCCCCAGTACACACACACCAAAAAAAGTTAATTACAAAAGCTTCTATCAAATTAAACAGAATACCTCAAATTATTGGGAGATACTTTATATAATAATATATCAATGATAATTTCAGTTTTGAAAATTTTCTTGAGGAAATATAGGACCTTCCAAGTTCCTATTATTTTAAATTACCTATCAATTGTGATGTTATTCACCTGCATGTTAATTTGAGCAAATAGAAACCTCTTGTTTTGTTTTGTTTTGCATAAGTTTAGTACAAATTCAAGGCACAATACTTCAATATTTTCTCACAAATTTAGTTCCAAAAAAGTGAGAAATTTGAATTAATTATAACTAGCATTCAAGGAATAATAATTGAATGGGAAAGCAGTAACAACTCTGGCTGGACAGATGGCAAATCTAAATACTTTGAGATTAAAAAAAAAAATTAAAAGAGCCTCAGAAATCAATTAGTGTGTGTGTGTGTGTGTGTGTGTGTGTGTGTTTTCAAACAAGACATCAGTTCCTTCAGTTATATCTCAGATACACTTTTGATTGCAATACTTCAATTATCAGGGTATTTTCTCCCTCCTAAGCCAGTCAATTCTACCTCTGGAACATTCTAAATGATAGAAAAGTCACTTTGATAAAGATGTTTATCTACTCACAATGTCTTCCTTACGTTTCTTTCTTCAAAGTCTGGTTTGGCTGTTTTACATGCCAGTAATAATTCAAAGAAATAACCCAAATCCTGAAATGTAATGTCCCATGGGTCCACTGTAATTATGATACACCCTGCCTTCATGCTAAAGAATGGACTATGATGATTTGGAACACAGATATGATCCATTTTGTGGAAGGTAAACACAAAAAGGATTATGAAAATACGTGCAATGGAAAAACTTTCTCTTGTGCTTTTCTCATGTATTTGTATTATTTTTCAATGACACACGCATGTGGCACACATTTTCATCTTCTGGAATCACACGGGGATTTCCTAAGAGCATCTAGTACGTATATCGCCATAATAATAATAAATTCTGGGACGATAAACAGTAGACTACGTCAGCTACTAAATTCTGAAGTGTTCTCAATTATTCGTCATTTGTAAAAGGTTCTCACCAGTTCTCACTACTGAAACCCAGTAATGCTTGTGATCAAGAAGACTTTAAAACTTCCTTCCAGGTTGCTTAAACTTCAGACAGGCTTTTTCCTACTTATAGCTAGAACCCCTGATCTTCCTTATCTTAGAGGATGTGCCTTAAAAAACTTTTAATTTTTTAATTGTAAAATTTTTCTCTGCCCCTTCAAGAGGTAATACTTTTTTAAAGCCCCTTGCCAGTTTCACAACTCAAGACTGTCTTTATCAGGGATCTGAGACCATCCCCTTGATATGCAGTTATTAAATTAGGCTTTGTGGGGCCACAGAAGCCTGATTTCCTGTCAGGAGGATAGGAGAAAATTTACTTTTCCTTTGGGTGGAACCAATTAGCAACTACAGATGGTCTGGGTACTAACTCTTACCCCAGTATATAAACATCTCCTGCCCTTGTTTGGCTGGAATTGAGTTCAGATTTCATTATGGTCTGTCTGCCCTATAGCTATAGCCTTGAATAATATTTTATAATTTTAACTATCCAGTGAAAGTTTTGCCTGGGCTCTTGTGAACCTATATAGAATAGGGAAAAAATACTTCTTAGAGTTTTAATCATAAAAAGGCAGATTAGACAGAACAACATTTGATAAAAATATAAAACAGAAGCTATCCCTTAATAAAAGGGTGGCATTGGTTATACAAATCAGCATAAAGCTTGGAATTGTTAATTTAAACCACATGTAAGTGTAACTTAACATGGGCAAGATTTTTATGGAAAACTGGAAAAGTGTCCTATAGAACTACTACTTCTTTTCCAGACTACTAAAACTCATTCATCACATGGCTAATCACTGGAACTTTGTCCAACATGAAATAAACAATATCATCTGGTTAAAAAAAAAGAGAGAGAGAGAGGTGATAGGCAGCAGGCTTTTATTATTTTATATGAAACTATAAATAGCCTGTTAGATTAAAATGAGCATATCCAAATGGAAGTATATTCTACATTTTTATTTTAATATAAAGGAATTCTTAGTTTACTGTACTTTACTCTTACCATCTTTCCATTATTACATTTAATAAATTACATTCCCATGTAATTTGTTAATGAAATTGTGACCTAGCATAAGTACTATTCTATGAAACCATGGGTATAGCTGGAAATATTCATATATCTTGCTGCCCTTCCATCACTGTAATTTTACATGGTCCTGCAAATGAATGTGTTCATGCATTGCATGCCTGAAGAGTTTCAACTAGGCTTAAATATAAATTCAAGTCATTTTAAAATTGTTTTAAAATGTTACTATACAATTTTTCAGTATAATACCATACAGTACAATCATATTACTAAGTCTTGGCAGATTGGCCACTCAAAAACCATTTAACTTTTCCCCTTCCTGTCATGTCTAACTGGCAGGGAAAGACATAATTTGCAGTTAAAAACTATGTGTGATTAATATGCATTATTATAAAATATGACTGAATTTAAATCAATAACCCTGTTATTTGCATTAGATAACTCTTATGCTTTAATTGCTGATTTATTAGTTAATTGAGAAAATCCTTGTTAATGATCTGATGGAGCTCTGAGAAATGTTGAATGGCTAAGATTCTTCTCCAGCAAAAGCAATCATCCCAACTAAGTATGTCAGATCCAGGGAAATAGTGGAATGGGTGATTGAAACAAATCATTGAAACACTGGGTCTAAACAGTCACATACAACACACATGGAATAAAAGATATGAATTAGGGATTGTTGATCTTAAGGACAATTCAGGATAAGAGCCTTCTCTAAAAATCAAAAAATTCAGAAAAAAATAATTTTGTCTAGAACACTTTCTTGGGTGGCTGGAACACATAAAACATAGTTTGTCACCGGGTGCCTCTCTGTCCATTCTTCCCCTATCAGTCTGTCTTTTGCTTGACTTCTCTTGCTCCTCTGCCACTCACTGCCTCCTAGATGGAGATTATTGCTTCTAGGGAGAAAATAGTTAATGGTTCTGGTCATCAGTCCTTCAGAATCAAACCTCTGATCTCCTCTGGATTAACTCCTTTTAGCTAATCATTTCTCTTCACAGTCTTTAAAGGAGGATTTCTCATCTTAAATATCCATTGTTTGAAAGAAACTAACTTGGTTGGTTTCATGAGAAAATCTTTCTTTATAAAAAAGGTAAAAAAAAAAAAAAAAAGGAAAACAAAATTCATGAAAGCCCCAAAGCTTCCATGTATTATTGTTACATTCACTTCAAACACAATATGTACTCTAATTCTGAGGATCACCAGAAGAACTGCTTATTAGTATTAATTCCACATTATACACAAAGAAACTAAGGGCATGGATGTTAGGTAACTTTCTCAGAGAACAATTGCTAGTTAATACTGAGGCAAGGATTTAAAACACAATTTCAAATCAATGCTTTTTCTTTCCCCCCAACAACACAATGAGCCTATAAGATGTCAATTTGGAGTAAAAACTTCAGGACTGAAAAATGTGTTTTGAATTCAGCACGCTTGGATGCAAATTGAAATGTGTTCAGGTTGAAAGTCTTGACATATGCTGGGTAGCGTATAACTATGCTCCTTAACTGTGCAACTGTCTCCTGGGGTGTCACAGCAAATTCACTGGGCACAATGGTATGCTTTTAAATTTTAAGGGAAATTCAACATCTGTCAGATACTGAAAACCACTAGTTGGAGGTAGTTCAATTTCAATAATAGATTATACTACCTTCCTTTCAATGAAATACCTTTGCAAAAAATGTGTTTTCAGTGATTGTTGCAATGAAAAGCAAGTGTTAGGGAAAAAAATGTGGAACAGGTGCTGTCCACTCTGGCTCTGATAATCTGAAAAGTTGTTCAATACCCAATTGATGCATATATACCATTAGTAAATAAATGTGCTTATCTAAAAATTAAATGAAATATTAGTTTTGTAACTTTTTTTCAAACATATTAAGTAGTTAGGATATAATCATTTGTTAGTTATTTGGACTTCCTTGCTTCATAAATAACACTCTAAATGTTCCTTTTGGTCTTAGGACATTATGAAAACATGGCTGAGACAGTAATGATGCAAAGAAAGGAGAAACCTTGGGAACCTCTGAAAACATATAACATCATTTCCTTCTGCAGGAGTTATTGGAATTAATAAGAGTAAAGTAATCAAGCAAGAAACCTAGAAATAAAGGAAGAACTACGGTGGGCACTGTAGGTATTACTTTAAAATATAGGGGAAAGATAAAATTGAACTCTGAATTCCAATTCTGTTTTTTGATTATTTGGGAAACTTTTGAAATTAGTCATGCTATTTTCACCTGTAGAATGGGTAGAATTAAGTGAAAAATCCTGCTTCATGTAATTTTATTGTGAGAATTATAAATAGTGTGAACTAAAGTCAGTAAACGCCCAGCCCAAAATATATGCTTTATAAATAAACCAAAAACAACCAAATAGCAATGCTTAATACTCTTTCCTGAGTTCACTCTCCCACTGCAGAGCACATCAATAACTAATGCTCACTCCTCATAGCCAAATAATTACCAACATTGCTTTCATTTTTATTCTACCCTAAAAATTCACTATGGATAAGAAAATGAGTGTTTGGGATGCTATCTCCAAGATTTTATTCATAATTTGGTCAGGGTCTAAACACTTTGGTTTGTTTCTTTAATCTCCCACCTCATACCTCATACCCAGTCTTTTTATCTGCTCTGCCAACAGAGAGATGACTAATCTCTTTAAAACACAAATCTAAACATCATCTACCTGTACCCAAAAGCCTTCAGGACTACCTATTGATTACAGAATGAAGTCCAAATTATTAAGTCCAACCACTGAGGCCCTTTATCACAAAGTCAAACTTGAAGCAGAGCTCTGTGAATTTTAGGCAGATCTCGATTTCCTCATCTGAAAATGGTTAAAAAAAAATAAAAGAACTGCTCTGAAATGATGACTGTGAAGAAAAAAAAATGAGTTAAAATCAGTTTGGAACTTAGAACAGTACTTAACACAGAGTAAATACTGTTTAAATCATGATCACTTCTCATACATTCAACTTACAGAATCGCATGCTACTCTGAGCAATTCCCCATTTGTGCTGTAGGACACTAGAACGTATATCCAACCTCCTTCTACCCCTCCCCAACCCTTTTCATCTCCAGTAATCACTATTCTGCATTCAGGTAAACTTTTGTTAGCTTCCACAGGAGAGAACATGTGATATTTATCATTCTGCATCTGATTTGTTTCATTTAACACAATTTTCATCAGTTCTATCCATTTGGCTGCAAATAGAATTCTTTCTATGCAAGAATAACATTCCATAAAAACTCTCTTTATTTTATGAATAACTAGGAGAGAGGAGCTGAAAGGCTCCTGTTTTAGTCAGCTTTTTCACTGCTATGACTAAAGGACCCGACCAGCACAATTATAGAGGCGAAAAGGTTTATTTGAGGGCTCATGGTTTCAGAGGTCTTAGTCGATAGAAGGCAGGCTCTATTCTTCGGGGCTTAAGGTGAAGCTGAACACCTTGGCAAGAGAGTGCAACAGAGGGAAGCAGCTCACATCATGATCAGAAACCAGAGAGAGAATTGTGCTACTTTAAATATTGATGTGGCTGTGTCCCTGCAGTATGCTGTTTTTAAGTCCTTTGGGTATAGACCGAGGAGAGAGATAACTGGGTCAGATGGTGGTTCCATTTCCAATTTTCCAAGAAATCTCCATACTGCTTTCCATATTGGCTGCACCAATTTGCAGCCCCACCAGCAGTGTATGAGTGTACCTTTTTTCTCCACATCCTTGTCACAACTTATTGTTGTTTTTATTCATAAGAGCTGCCATTTATAGCAGCATAATTCACAATTAGTGGAACCAACCTTCAACAGATGAATGGATTTTAAAAATGTGGTATATATACACAATGGAATATTACTCAGAAATAAAAGAGAAAAAAATCATGGCATTTGTAAGTAAATGGATGGAGTTAAAGAAGACAATGCTAAGTGAAGTCAGCCAATCACCCAAAATCAAATGCCGGAATATTTTCTCTGATATAAGGAGGCTGATTCATACTGGGTTAGGGAGGGGAAGCATGGGAGGAATAGAGGAACTCTAGATAGGGCAGAGGGGTGGGAGGGGAAGGGAGGGGCATGGGGTTAGAAATGATGGTGGAATGTGATGGACATTATCCAAAGTACATGTATAAAGACAAGAATTGGTGTGAATATACTTTGTGTTCAACCAGAGATATGAAATGTTGTGCTCTATTTGTGTAATAAGAATTGTAAAGAATTCTGCTGTCACATATAAATTTAAAAAATTAATTTTATAAAAAAAAAGAAACCAGAGAGAGAGAGAGAGAGAGAGAGAGAGAGAGAGAGAGAGACTCTACTTTCCAGGTTCAAAATATATGCCCCACAGCCACACCCTACCACTTCAGTTACCAGTTAATCCCTATCAGGGGATTAATTCACTGATTGGGTCAAGACTCTCACAACTCAATTATTTCTCCTCTGAACTTTCTTACATTGCCCCCCTTGTGAGCTTCTGGGGGATACCTCACATCCAAACCATAACAGCTCCAAAAAAACTACTGATGTGGAGGTGAAAACATGACCCTGATTTGATTAGTACACATGGATGAATATAATGAAATATCACACTGTACTCCATAAAAATGTTCCATTATTACATGTTAATCAAAAAAATTTAAATAGCTAAAGAGATGCAAAGATACTACTTTTATTTGATCATTACACATACATGTATCAAATTATTATACTATATGTACAATTAAAATAATATGTACAACCCTATCAATATTTACAATTAAAACAATAGCAAAATCATACATCTTTAGATGGAAAAAAATAAAGCAAAGTTGGAATTATTTTCCTATGAAAAATAAGCAATTTTATTTTCCAGTATGTTTTGAAACGTTTTCTTAATACTGCTTATGTAATCTTTCTTCTATTTGTATTTACAAATGATAAAGATAAAGAAAAACGATTGGGTAGACTTGTTTTAAATTTGTTCATTATCTCCATGTTAAATATTGCCGTGAGGATCAGAATGCCTACATTGTATGACCTATGCTGTGACTTGGTGATTATGGATGAACTATCCATGGACTAGTAATTTGATTTCTCCAGCATTCAATTTCCTAATCTGTGAGTGAGTTTGCCAAATGAGACAATGTTAGGTGCTAGCAATCCTCAAGGTTCTTTGATTCTATCATATATGATCATTCAATATTTTCTCCTATGTTTTCTCTCTTTCCCTCCCTTCTCTCATCCCTTTGATGGCAGAAACTATTCTTGGAAAAAAATTTGTATCTTTGCCTGTGTGAAGATGCCATCATATATTGATCATAATTAGAAGAAAATAAGCATATGGTTACATAGTGGGGAGTAGAGTCAAGATAGTATAGCAGTGAATAGGGTCAAGGTGTTATAGTAGTAAGTAGGGTCAATGTAGTATAGTAATAGGATAAGACATGATGTTCTGTGGTTAATTAATCATATGTTCTAAGGAACTAAAATTGACTGCTATTAAGTTCCTTTTTGATTTGTGGAAAAAAAGTCTCCAATATGGCAGTGACCTCAGACAGTTAGAAACTCACATTTTATTATCCAATTTTCTGAACTGGGCAACTCCCCTTTAGAAAAAGTGAAAGCTTAAGAAAATGATATTATTATAACACCAAAGTATGAGCTGTGAAAATTGTTCTAATCTTTCTTCAGTGGATTTTGTTTGTGTAAAGACTGTTAGATTCTGGGTCCATACTTATACTGATTCCTGATGTCACAGATATCACTGAATTTTGTGGGCTAGTATAAAAATTAAAATGAATTAAATATTCCCTACAATCAATATGATATTGAATTCCCTGATTTCCTGTATCCCTGATCATATAACTTCATAGGTGTGCTGGAACCAGCTTAGAACTATTTGTGAGGCCAATTATACACATCTTCCTTCAAGTCCACGGTTTAATGATTTCACCTTAATATCTTGAATTTGGCCACAGTAACAGTGTTTTCAAATATTAGCAAATCAAGTCATTTCCTCCCAAATAAACCATTGTGAACAATCATTAACAATTTTACAGCACAATCATGTGAATGGATATTCTTGGCAAATAGCAAATCACTTCTCTGACTTCCTTTTTTTTAAAAAATAAATGTGAGTTATTGAGAAAACAGTGTAAATTTTAGGTAATTTTATAGGGGAAAGAATTATGGCCAATTTGTGAGGTAAAAAGTATGAATTGTGTGTGCTGGTGAAAAAAAAGTCCATGTTAATGAGACAGATCATTTCAGATGGCAAAATTTTAAATTAAAGAATAAGGGTTCTGTGTGTGTGTGTCTGTGTGTGTGTGTGTGTGAGAGAGAGAGAGAGAGAGAGAGAGAGAGAGAGGTGTTTGTGCATTCACATGTGTATATATATATATATATATATATATATATATATATATATAGAGAGAGAGAGAGAGAGAGAGAGAGAATCCAAGTGAAAAATAATGTAACAGACCAAAGTAGATTGAATCCTCATTCTCAACATGATGCTCCAGTGACTATAATACAGTCCTGTTCTCGAGCCATGGCTGATTAATTACAGGGCAGTCACCACAGCCATGTTTGAATAATCAATTTTGCTGTCACTGGGATTTGAACTTGAGTAGAAACATTAAAAAGATGGAGGTCATAAAACCTATATAATCCTATGACAGAGTGACATTTTGTTTTAGGAAGATAATAGTCAACAGTCTTGACCATGTTGGGTTTACTTAATCCCTAAAAGATCATGGATCACATTTTCATGCCAGCCTAAGTCACCAGAATTTTCAGCCTGTAAAGCATTTTTCAAAGAAACCAGAAACTACATTAAGTCTGTTACAAATTAAAATATAGAGTGAAGAGTTATCTGAACCCTGATAAGGAAACTCAAAAAGGTTCAAATACTTAGGGATTAGACTAAAAACTATGAAACTTTTAGAAGAAAACAGGGTCAACACTCTAGCATATAAGTTCAGGCAACAACTTTCTCAATAGAATCCCTAATGCTCAGGAAATAGTGCTAATAAATGGGATGACATCAAATTAAAAAAATTTTTTTTTCACAGCAAAGGAAACAATAATGTGAAGAGAGAACCTACAGAATGGGAGCATATCTTTGCTAGTTACACTTCTGACAGAGGATTAATATCCAGATTAATCTAAAGAACTCAAAAACTTTAACACCAAAAAAAAAATTTCCCACAATCCAATTAATAAATGGGCAAATGAACTTAACAGAAAACCATCCAAAGAAAAAATGCAAATGGTCAACAAATATATTGAAAAATGTTCAACCTCATTAGCAATTATGGAAGTGAAAATCAAAACTACAATGAGATTTCATCTCCCATTTGTCAGAATGGCAGCCCTCAAGAACACAAAAAATAATAAATGCTGAAGAAAATGTGGGGGGAAAAGGAACAATTTTACGTTGTTGTTGGGATTGTAAGTTAGTACAACCACTATGGAAATCCTTATGAAGGTTCCTCAATAGACTTGGCATAGAACCACAATATGAATCAGCTTTACCACTTCTTGATATTAATCCTAAAGAATTAGAATCAGCAATACATGTATACCCATATATATAATACCATAATTCACAATAGCCAAACGATGGAACCAACCTTGAACCAACAGATGAATGGGTAAAGAAAATGTGGCAAATAATGGAAAATAATGGAATTTTATTAAAGACATAAAGAAAATAAAATTATGTCATTTGCAGGAAAAATGGGTGGAACTTGAGACTATCATATTAAGCAAAATAAGCTAGACTCAGAAGGCCAAGGGTTATATGTTTTCTCTCATATGCAGAAGATACAAAGAAAGGTGGGGGTCATCACATGAAAATTAAAGGGAGATCAGTAGAATAGAGAAAAGAAAAAGGAGCCAGGTGTTGGGAAGTGCTGGGGAATGATATTGGCTAAATTATATTGTCATATTATGTACGAATACTAATATGCAATAACAAATCCCACCATTAGATACAACTATAATGCACCAATTAAAAATATAGAGGGAAAAAAGAATAGATTAATATAACTCTGAACATTAGGGCACTTAAGGCAAATGGAAACATAGAAGAGTGGGAGAGGAAGAGAGAGGTTGACAGCACAGAGCACAATAGTCAAGAGCATAGGCTTGCATCCTATCACCATTATTAAAAGGTCACGAGCTGTATTATCATGATCAAGATACTTGAGCACTCTGTACCTCAGTCTCCTAATCTCAAAAATGGGGTACATACCAGCATATCAGCAATTACTTCATTCTGTTGTTTAGAGGATTGAAAGATAAATATATTTAATTTATATTTAGAAAATAGCACTTAATAAGTGTATTGTAATTGTTAATTAAATTTTATTAAAGAATATGTCTCTAGTTTAAAAAAATATTGTGCCTGCCAGAAACTCATAACCTAATAAGAAACATAAATAAATACATAAAAAAATGACCAAAAATGAGGCAATCTGCTTTTTAGGCAATTTCACAAAATTGGGATAAAGAGTAGAAGATTGCTATAAGATTTGAAGGTGTACGTATAACATAGGATGGAGCAGAAGGGAATATTTTTTTTCTTAAACACCACAATTGTACAAAAAAAGTCATCCTTTGGCATCAGAGTAGAGAAAATGCACCAAAACCCTTGAATTCTTGCTTTCTCCTTTCTGATTCCTGACCTTCTGAGTGAATCTTAAATAATGAAGTTCACAATGGAGCTTCTTTTACCATAAACACAGAGGACCTGCCTTTCCTGGCCTCTATAATACTCTGGGGATAGACCACTCCAAGCTGTTTGTATTGCTTTAGTATTTCACTGTGTGAAGACACAGGGACCATTCATAGAAGCAGATAGACTACATGTTTATCTAAGAGACAAAGTTCTTTTTTCTCTCTCATTTCTCCCAAATAATCAAACTTTTTATACCCACAAATGGAAAAATAAAAGAATCATTTTATTCTATTCAGCAAAGTCATTCTTTGAAATACTACTCATCGACTAACAATTCACTAAAAATACACTAAATTAAATTGGATTTTGTTCCTATGTTTTGATTTCTGAATGTACAATCTTGTTTTATCAAAAGAACAAATTAAAGAAAAACAAAAAAACTAAGCTACTTTGATTGAATATCAGAAAAAACTCAACTTCCTTTTCTCACTTGATCATCAAATGAATCATATTATCATTGCAGAACAGAACATCCAATTAAGCTTTCATGGAACTTTAGGATGCTTCTGTTCTGGGCCTTATTTCTATAATAATACTCTAAAGATGAAACTTCCACTTTCCTTAGTTGAATATTGCTTTTTTTCCTTCGATAAGAATATTGTGCCAATCAAATCTGATTTTTTCTAGAACAAGTAGGTGATTAAGAAAAAGATTTATACAGATTTTTAAATATATCACATTAAGAAATTATGCTATTTCAGGAATCCTTCCAATATAGTGTTAAATGTAAAGGCACTACACATTCTAAGAGAAAAAAAAAAGAAAAACTTGAATGAAAATGGTGGCTGAATAAGACCAGTAACAGATGGGTATGTTAACACTCAAGGTTGATGAATTAGGAAGAGTTATATAACTTAGATCATGATCCATTCAATGTTTCTGTGATCTTAGAAATCTAGTTTATCATTCATAGAATGATAGTGAAGAGAGAGAAGGAGAATTATTAACCAATCACATTACCTACAAGGAAATGGGTAAATTATAAATATTTCTGATATAACATAATCTATTTAAGAATATATATATATGTATATATATATATATATATATATATATATATATATAATTAATATGCTGACAAAAAAGCAGCTTTGACTTTAGCAGAAGATCTAAAATAAAGCCAGTCCTTGAAGGATCACTAGAAAGGCAATATGTCAATCAATGGAAGGGTAACTGATGTGATACAGCAATTTGTATACGGGGTAAAAGCGGGAGTTCATAATCCACTTGAATCAAACCGTGTAATATGATGTATTAAGAACTATGTAATGTTATGAACGACCAATAAAAAAAAAAAAGAAAAATAAAACTAGTGAAGCAGAGAAAATGGTGATATTATTACAGTTTGAAGAAAAACAAAAGGGTGACACATATCACACTTAAATGGGTTTGTAGTCAGATTCAACAAACTGTGCTCTAACACAAGGTATCTAGTTACTTAACAGCAATATAAAATAACAAAAGCTAATAAATTTTAGGTGTTCATTACGTGCCAATGATTGTTTTAAGTTTTTACACACATGAATTCATGTAGTCTTCACAAATCTGATGAAGACATTAGTATGATTATCTCCTTTTTATAAATCGTAGAATTAAAGCACATAGATGTTAAGAAATCTGCTGAACTTCACATAGCTAGTAAGTGGTTCAGCAGGGCTTCAAAAACAGGAACTCAATAAATCAAGGTTGTTTTTATTTGAAATACTTAAAAATACACGAAAAAGCTCTACAAGGCACTGGATAAAACCACCTTCTAAACTGAACAAACTTTGCAAACTCTTTACATTTTCTTATTTCGGGTTTTCCTTTTTCTTGGTTAACAGTGTGTGTGTGTATATATATACAGGTGTGTATAGAATAATAACTGTGTAAAGGCAGAGCAGGTTATATGGAAATGGAAAACAGCTCAAAATATTCACTAGTCAAGAGTCATTATTCTACACAAAATTATAAGATATAATAAATTAACTCAGGCCAATATCATACTTCTGTGTCAATATGATAAAAAGACATTTCATGAGTCATTTATCAAATGCAGCTGAATAAATTATTATGCATTCAAATAAATTATAGGCAACACATGTTATAAAAAAATTAACAAATGCTTGAGCAAGAAAGCATTCAATATTATGTACATAACTTGCAGTGTGTGCATGTGTAAATTCATAGCAATCTGTGTGCACAGTATGGATTGCCTATAAATTTTGGTACTTTAAATTATTTATAAAATACTGTATCTAGTGTTTGTACTTCTGAATTGCTATTTTGTTAATTTCAACACAATGAACTTAGCAGATCAATATGCAGAAAGTCAATGAAACAACTGAATTGGATAAAGCTATGTAGAAAATATTCATGAAAACAATGTTATCTTAATCACTGCTGAACAAGGTTTCCAAAAGTAGCAGTCTGCTCTTTTAACTTTCAGCTTTCATTTCTAACCAAGAAAAAATTTATCTCTCATGCTTTTTTCAGATTTAAGGCAAAGAGTAGTTTCCTAGAAATGTTGATTATGTTGGGACAGAAAATAGGCTATTTTTTTTAATGATTAAGGTCTAAAGGTATTTTCAGTGTCTGCCTGTAGCTTTCAGGGTAAAATTTAGAATCCTTATCTATCACCATGACCCCTCCAGGGTTGGTTCTCTGACTACCTTGTTCAGTTTCAGTTCCCCACACTCTTCTTAGTTTGTGTTCCGATGTAGTATTTGTAGCTCCATGTGTCTTAAGGTCATGTCATGAGCTCTTATGTCATTCTGAAAAAGCTCATCCTTCTCCCCTTTTGAATCTATCTAAACTATGCTCCTCCCCTGATCAGTGCTACCTTCCTCCAGAAGATTTTCCTTGTCAACTCAGTTTGATTGTATGGTTCCAAGAGTCTTATATATTAGGTTCTTGTAGAGTGTAATATCATTGTGATGGTTTAGATGTAGTATTCCCCAAAAGTTCATGTGTGAGACAATGCAAGAAGGTTCAGAGAAGAAATGATTGGGTTATAAGAGCCTTTACCCACTCAGTGAATTAATCCCCTGATAGGGATTAACTGAGTGGTAACTGAAGTCGTGGAGTGTGGCTGGAGGAGTTGGGAATTGAGGCGAGGCTTTGCGTATATATTTGTATCTGGTGAGTGGAGTCTCTCTCTGCTTTCTGATCATGATGTGAGCTGCTTCCCTCTGCCACACTCTCCCACCATGATGGTCAGCCTCACCTCAAGCCCTGAGGAATGGAGCCAGCCTTCTATGGACTAAGACCTCTGAAACCACAAATCCTCAAATAAACCTTTCCTCCTCTATAGTTGTGCTGGTTGGGTCCTTTAGTTGCATCAGTGAAATAGCTAACTGAAACAACCATAGAACTCTGTTTATTTTCTTCTTTTCAGAACTAAGCAATTCATGGGTGAATACCATGTGTTATTTGACCTTGTCCTACAGGGTATTTAGCTGTTGCAGAATGAATTGTTAGCTAGCATCAATAACTCGCTACCTGTTTAAGCATATTTCCCTTAAATTACTTACTTAGCATGTGCTTAAAAAATCTCTTCGTCTCTGTTCCCCTTTCACTTTCTCTCAGAAGTCCCCTTTCACTTTCTTTCACTAGTCTCAGATTAGAAGATGACAGGTGTCTGTGCACACTTCCTGGGAGAGAGATACAATTTAGAGCAGATGTGATGTCAATGACTTGAGCATGATATAAAGATCCGTGTAACTAATCCTGAAGAGAGAGCACTAACATTACACAGATATTACCATAAGGAATGAATGCAATGCCTGAAACAGGCAACTTTCATAGTAACCCCTCAGAACTTTGTGCATCAAAGTACAATTAGTTTATCAACCATTCTCTCAATACAATATTCTTGCCTCAGAAGTAAAAGATGAGGATGCTTATTATTCTTCAATGTTTTTCCTTCTAATACCTATTGGTTCAACAACCTTATCAATGACTTCTGGAGAGAACACTCTTCCAGTTAGAATCTTTCGGACCAGGATAAATTATGTTTAGTTGTTTAACACATTTTGAGTTATTTTGAGTCAAAACATGCTTTTATATCAAACATTAATATGGTTTATTCTACCTTTTACAAGAAAGAGAAGATTTCAGTAAAAGATCCTTTAGAGAGGTTGCTCATCATCAATTTTTCTTTGCAGCTGCAAAGACAATCACAAACAGAATATAAAATATATAATTTTCCTGCATTTGTTAGATACTCTTCCCTAGATAATGTCTTCTGCTGTTGCATAGAGTCACAATATCATCTAAAAAATAATATGAATTTAGCATCCTTATGGTTCTTGACTCAGTATTTGATCCCACATCATTTGAAAACAATTTTGGAGCAATAATTAAAACAAGTTTTACTGAAAATCACACTCTAGCTCCTTGTTAGTAATGTTAGTATGGTCAGTATTAAACAATGCCACTTGAAAGAGAGAAAGTATATTTGCTTAAAGGTGTGAGTGATGTACTCAATAAATATTTCTTAATTAAAATTTAAGTCTACTAACCAGAGAAACCAATACTGAATTGCACTGTACTTCCAAATCCAAATATATCTAAATGTATATATTAGATTTAAAATTTTTTGTGATTAGATTCAATAAAGCTTTTTAAAAGGAAATAAGGGAATATTTTTAAATTACTTTTTAATGAATGTTTTTGTAAACTAAATAACTATTCTCTAGTGTGTTTTATTTACATACTTTCTCAATTCTTACATTTATGACTACCCACCGCCTCTGCTCAGTACTATGGATAAGTAAACCTATAGCCAAAATAATTTCTGTTTGTCTTGTATAATGAGGTCAAGGATGGAAAGGTCGTGAAGTTAAAGAAGATGGCAAATAAAATTTATATTAACGAGCATCACTCTTCTTTAGCACTTGAAGACATGCAAAGGGCAATTTTGATATTTGGGTTGTGGATCAGGATCTCTTTTCTTCTGAATAGGTCAACATACATCTTGGAGAGTTATAAACTTCTGGGATTTGAAAAGTTCCCCAATGCCAGAAATAGTTTCCTCTGATTCAAGTTCTATATACTATAATATTTTTTTCTTTTATATAATCCTACAACATGAAATTCTATTACATTGTTGTCAATAATTTTCAATTTCATTGAGTTATTCAGTCTTATACCATCACATGAAATTTAGTGTAAAGCTAATTGTGTTTTTTTTTTAATTTTTTATTTTTTGTAGTTGTGGATGGACAGCATGTTTTTATTTTATTTATTTTTATGTGATGCTGAGGATGGAACCAAGTACCTCACATGTACAAGGCAAGCACTCTGCCACTGAGCTACAGCCCAAGCCCTAAAGCTAATTGTTATTCTTAAATGCCAAATAGCATATATAATGTTTAAGTAGTTTACTTTCAAAATAAGAGAAAAAGAAGCATCTTCTTAATTATGCAAAATCCAACAAATTATCTTTCAAATGTGAATATTAATCATGGGTACATTAGTGACATAAGGCTATGGATGACTTTTATTTCTCCTACTTTTAAGAAAATGTGTTTTAAACAATAATGCCTTTGATGTAGATAGTGCAAAGCAAATACAGAGTGAGCATATAATTTTTACAAGCAACATGGTAGTGATATTTGGAGTTTGCAATACAGTGTTTGCATTCATCTGTATCTGATTTCTATTGTCACTATATGCACAGAAACACTATGTGGCAGATACTTGTACCAAGAAACCATCTAGTGGTAGAAAAACAGCAATATTAAAAAGGGATTTAAATGGCTCCTAAATCCCAAAATAATTTCCCTCTGTTCTATGGGCTATAATATTCAAATGAGAATTTAGTATCTTTTGCAAATGTGTAAAAATGAAATTATATAACCAAAACAAGAGATCCTAGAAATTGGAGATTCACTGGGTATGTTATTGTCACTCCATTTTTATTAATATAGACTATAAACCATTAATACAGTAAGCATGATATTATTTTTAGATCATTCAAATCACCAATTCCTCATTTTGGGGTTTTCAAAGTTCTACATAAATGTACATATTTCAAAAGATATTACTGACAATGAAAAATATAATTTTTAAGAGATGACTATGTATCTTGAATCTTGAGCATAAAATATCAAAAAGCAAACAATGAATTCAGAAGAAAATAATAAGAAAAAAATATTTAAATGCTTAACACTGGGGAAAACACAAACAACCCATAAAGATATATGATAAGCATGTTTTCAAATGAAGAACAAGATGGGGGGAAAATTGTCCAAGGTAAAAATTAGCATTTCATTTGAAAAAGAGGATAAGGGATCCAAAATTTGTTTATTTATATGATAATGGAGTATAATGACAGATTTAATTTTGCCCAACATTGTTCATATGGAGTAGAAGATTGTACATCACTTTTACATCATATAACGTTTTCCAAGAGAGCTGCGTTGTGGTTCTGTTCTGCCAAAATGCCTATCAGAAGTGCAGTTAGCCAATCCCAAAAAACCAAATGCTGAATGTTTTCTCTGATATAAGGAGGCTGATTCGTAGTGGATTTGGGAGGGGAGCAAGGGAAGATTAGACGAACTCTAGATAGGGAAAAGGGGAAGGAGGGGAAGGGACAAGGGGTATAAAAAAGATAGTGGAATGAGATGGACATCATTATCCTAAGTACATGTATGAAGACAGGAATGGTGTGAATATACTTTGTGAACAAGCAAAGACATGAAAAATCATGCTGTATATGTGTACTATGAATTGAAATGCATTCTGCTGTCATGTATAACAAATTAGAATAAAAAATAAAATTAAAAACCTATCAGACTTACTCTGTCAAAGAAACTTTGTCTCATTTCACTATTAAAAAAATAATCTCTACAGTACAATAGAACACAAATGGCACAGATAGAAAATGGCTGATTTTAGCTTCAGTTGATTTTTGTAGATGCAAAGCAATGAAATTAAGTAGAGAAACAACAGATAGCATGTTGCCTGACAGGTATAATAAAGCTAATTATCACCTCCCAGTAAAAATGGGCAGCATCTGGAAACTTCATATGCTCCCTCATTAAATAACATGTGTGATAACTCCAATAAAATATTTAATTTCTTCAGATCCCACTTAGCATTATGTAGACTTAATTTAACAAAACTCAGTCAGATCCTTGTATATTTCATTTATGCTGTCACAAATTTATTAGAAAATAAATGAAGTGCAATAAGAGTTTTTAAAGTGAATTTGACAGGTATCAAAGGGAAAGGTAATATTCTTTAATTAGTGAATTAAACATTTAAAATTATAGAATCATTCATTTAATAGCTCAAAAGGACTTTATAAATGATTAGAGTCAGAGGTGTTATTGAGAAAACTAAACACCAGAAAAGTAGATTTACTTTGTCCAGATCACACAGCACATTCTGTGCTGCTAGGTATTTTATATGAAGAAGTAGTGACAATCAACAAGAAATTAATCATAGGGAAGAGTCTCTTGAGAAATGCCACATTTATTGAGGCTGATAGCTATTTAATATTCTTAGAAGCTCCATAGATTATGTATTATCATCTCCATTTAATGGATGGGAAAACAGAAAATCAAACTATTAATACTTTGTTTTACAGTATGATCAGTGGTGGACTCTAGGTGAGATCCCACATGTCTGACTGCAAATTTCCAACTCTTCTCACTCTACCTTCCTATTATAAAAGCTTAGTCTCTTTTTCTAAGGTGAAGTCACATTCATGAGCATCTACTTGATGATGGCAATCCCATACCACAGAGATGATGATTATGAAACGTAGAGTGTCCTAAGAGTAAACCTTAAATGGAAGAACCTCTAAAAGGAAAATCGACAGAACCAAGAAGTCTGATCCAAAGGTGGGCTGCTTCATGTTCAAGGTTTCTCTCTGTATTAGCAGGACTAAAGGGAATTGTTGGAGCAGCTGTATGCACGGTTTTAAGATATGAATTCCCACCAACAAGTATTTGTAAAAGTGCAGTATAAGAGAGGGCCCTGACTTAGCTCCAATCGCAATTAATTCCATAGGATCCAAAACCTGTCAGGAATGTAGACACAATAATGATTTGTGTAAGACTAATATGGATCAGCGATGCCAAGGAAAATGAAGAGTTTACCATAGCTCAGGCTCACAAACTAAGTGGGTAGTCTCAGGAGAAAAAGGCATCTCTAAGCCAGCTCCAATGTGGTGACACCTACAGAGAGCACTGTCGCCCAGCTGTAGGTCTAAAGCTTGGAAATTCAGGAGATAGTGCCTTGGAGAGGTGGAAATTGGCCAGCACAGCAGTCCCCAAACTCTGGTATATATGGTAATGCCTGATAGAGGCCCAGAGAAGAACTCTGGCACCCAGCAGGCTGAGAGTTGTCCATTCACACATGTAAGACACTAGAGAAACACAAGTGTGAAAACTTCCAAAGGACTGAGATTTGTAATGAAAAAGTAGAAGAAATATATTCAATAGAATTTGGGTAAAAAGGCTAAGAAAAACAAGTCTATCTACAGACTAATGTGGGCATTCAGTTACTTAATAAGATTTTGATCTGCCAGATGTTACTATAACATATAAGCTTTAGGACTATATGTTATTAAAGCTGAAATGTTATTTGCATGTTACCTAGCCCAATACCTTTTGATTTCAGATAGGAAACTGAGGTCTAGAGACATCATTTCCTGACCAACTTCACATTACTAAGAATAGAAACAGAACTTGTAACCACTGCTGTCTACCACATCATGCTATAGCTTTTCCTTGCTGGTCTGTTCCTTTTAAAAAAAAAAGTCACTTTGCATTTAGCATTCTAAGGGTTCTTTAAATTTCTGAGAAGTGAGAATTTCTTTTAATATAACGTGGGCTTTGCAGTTTTAGAAATACTAGTTATTGTAAATACCAAATGTTTCCCTGAAGTAGCTCATTGAAAAAGCTTTGATATAAAAAGTTCTTTCTAAAATGACTCTTTTGTAATGCCAGAAAGGGCACCTGAGGACAATCTATCTGTTTTATGCCATTCATTGAATATCCTTCCACTGAAAATGCTGTTACAGAGTTTTGATTACAAGACAAAAATGTTGAAATAGAATGCATCAGTGACCTGAAAATAGGTCCAGTTATATCTTGCTGCTGCCTCTGGTCTTTTTTTATTTGTTCAAAATAAAATAGTTTAAAGTGAGAAGAATGGTACATGCTGACTAGGAAGTTAATGATAATTTTAAATTACAGATGCTGACGTGTGCCATAGATATCGATATTGTTCCACAAAGACAATCAGTGGTGTTCAACATAACATGGACTAATATTATTTCACAGAGATTATGAGCTGTTTTAAGTAACCAGGGCAGTTACCAGGATATACTTTTCCTATCTATAAATTTACTGCATAGTTCAGAGGTTGTACTGACAAATAAAATATGTGAAAGTTTATTTTAAATGTTTAGGTCCTGTAGAGATATAAGGTGTTATGATTGTTGGTTAAGATTAGGAGCCTTGAGTGATGCTCCCACACAGCTGACATGGCTCCTCTGCTAATGACCATGTGCTGCTGACTTGCCACTGGACAGCAATGCTCCAAGGACAAGTTAGAGAGAGCTATTATTATTTCATGTTCAAAATATTCTGAGATGCTGATAATTTGGCCAGGTTTTTTCTTAACTGAGAGAGATACTTCTACTTCTTGTCATCAGATAAACTCTATAGTTTATGGTCCCTTCTTTCTCCATGAATCCCAATCTTAGAATTCTATATTGGGTTTGAATTTCAAAAAGCTCTGTTTAGAGTAAATAATGAATCACCTGATCCCAAGACAACTTAAGAGTTAGAGCAAAAGGAAAGGCAGGCTCCTCCAAAGAAATGCACCTCAGAGTCCACTTGTCCCTCAGAAAATAACCACATAACACAAAGTAGAGGGAAGGAAGATGGTCATCGGTGATCATTTCATTCTACTCATTAGTTGGAAGGAGAGACAGCCACATCTCATTTCCTAACACACAAAATATGGCAAGTCCAATCATCTCCCCAAAGCCCTAAAGAGATAATCAGACAAGTGAAGGATTCTCTTCACAGAATTCCAAGTTGGCCACCCTCTGAGTCGCTGTTCTATTTTGAGTTGCTCTTCCCTGATATGTAAAGTCACAATCATGAATTAAAACCATCAGTGTCATTCCACAGACAGATGGGGATGACATGACCATCTGTCTATGATGCTATCCCACCAATTTGCTTAGTGATCTAAGTCTTCCTTGTCTTGAAAGATGTCTTTTATTGTGTAGTCTGAGCAATTTTCTATCTGACAACATATCAGCATTCTCTTCATGCTTAATATCTTAAGCCAACATCCTGCTATGTTGTATTGGGCAATTTAAAAGACAGCAAAGACAAATGGCTTCTTATTCTGTGTGTATTGCACTCATATTTTCTCTAAATTTCAGCTTATTCTCTTTAGCACAGTCCCAGTGAGTCAGCCTGACTGTCCTGAATTAATTCTCCTTTTTCACCTATTTCTTACTAAACTAGTTGATCACAATCTTCAACAAAGTAAAATTTAAAAAAATAAGAAATCTATCTAATAAAGGAAAGAAAAAGCTTGACTGAACTGACCCATCTGAACTCTGAGAACTATTCTGTGTCACTCTTGGGTTGTCTACTGTATTCCATATGTTCTGTTGTTTGTATGCTTACCTTGTCTCATCTACCAGCTTTGTGGGCACAGGTAAATGAGCCAAGACTTGCTCCACGGGGCAAGCTCGGGTAGCACAAGCAGAGCTGTACATGCAGTAATATTGATAACGAACCTAATCTTTTGCACTTGGAGTGAGAGCCTGGGTAAACAGCTGCTTTTGTTGGACTTATAACAGGACTGCATATAAAGTTATCTCGTAAACTCTTTGTTAAATAAATGAATTGACACAGGTTAGCCACCACATTTCCATTTTCAAATGACCATTTTATAAATTGCTGTCTGTGAAGTTTGGTGAACAATACCTCAGTGCCCAGAATGAATCCGTATTCAACAAGTGAGCAATTTTATCCCCTCCCAACCCACACAATCAGCAGCAATATAATATCCAAGGGGGGGAAAGCATAAAACATGTTTGGATGTTGTAATGAATTTGATTACAACACCACCAAATTAAACCTATTTTCATTTTGATATTATAAAAAAAGCAGCAGGAGGTTTGACTAGATAACTTGCTTTTCCTTTATTAAATTCCTTATGTTACAGTCAGCTGGATTGAGTGCTCCCTGGAAGTGAATTAAGAACATTTGGGCCTTGTCTTTATATTCAAAGCAGTGTGACTTCAAGTTCAGGCCTTTACAATTCACTTTACTTGGTCTGCCAGAGAGAGATTAAGGAGAGCTCTCAAGTTCCTCTGCTGTTTATTGCCTTCTTTATGTGGCAGGGTTTTTTTCTCCTACCTTTAGCCCATGAAATGTCATGCTGTGGCATTAGGCAAGTGAAAGACTAACTTGTCCCCAAAGGGCCATCTTAGTGGTCCAGGACAAATGCCAGACAAATATGGTGATTAAATACATCCCTGGCCATGTTAGAGGGAACAAAACCCCTTACAAACCTACGTCCTGTGGATCAACACGTATTTATGGGTGTTTGACTCCACCCCACAATGCTGATTATCTAAATGTTGACTTAGTGGCCTAAAAGTGTTTTAATATATCTCCCAAACCATCAGGATAACACTAGGAGGATTTACATTTTGGTTGTACTTCTAAAGCCTTAGAACACTTATTCATAATGGGATGCTAGTAGGAGAAGGGTTTTATTTAACCTAAATAAAACCAAATCAACTTGAATAGTCCTTAAATAGTTTGCACTACTATCATGGCACATCTCCATTCTTTCTCAGCACAGTTTACTGAGAGCTCAAATGTGACATTTTTCAAATGTCCTTCCACTTTGTCTTCTCAACTTCCTGACTCCCTTTCCATTGTGGTATTCAGAACTACTTTTGTAGCTGGCTTATTTTTTATTTCACAGTAGCTGGCACATTTTTGCCACAGCCCTGTGACAAAGTCAGCCATACATTATCCTATTGCCGAGGATGTTAATCTTGCCTACCATTAAGAATTTGATTTCCCCTCATATGTTGTGCATTTCTGCAGCAGCCATCACTGACCATAAACCAAAGGGAATATGCATAGTTCCAAAGGGGTTGCACTTTAGATTTCTCATGGAGACAAATTCCAGGCCCAAGAGCATTCTATCCTGATCAAGAACAACACAGTTTTTAAAGTTATAGATTGAAATGATTATAAAAAAAGGTGACATACACCTAATAAAATAGCCCATAAACCCTTGTTGGAATAAGCACAGAAAAAGAAAACCCTTATTTTTCATAGCATAACATGCATATTTGATGATGTGTAGAGTTCTACTAAGAGCACATGGCAAACTCCTGTAAACCCAGCAGCTTGGGAGGCTGAGGCAGGAGGACGAAAGTTCAAGGCCAGCCTCAGTAACTTAGCGAGGCACTAAGCAATTCACTGAGACATTGTCTCTAAATAAAATATATTTTTAAAAGGCGGGGAGGGTTGGGGAGGTGGCTCAGTGGTTGAACACCAATCAATCTCCTGTACCAAAAAAAAAAAAAATTTTACTAGGAAAAAGGGACAAAATGGGACAGTATTAACTTGAGACTCTCAAAAGCTGATTTTACACTAATGGGATATTTTGGATATATCATAAATTATGTTGTATAAGAATATTAACTGTATTGAAATTTTTTTCACATTATACAATAGCATAAAAATTTCCCTATAATTGTTAATCACTCCTTTTCATATCCTCTCACTTTTGTACTTTTCTCTTTCATACCCACTTGACAAAATCTTAGTTCTGGTTAAATGCAACTTTCTGCCTAATCCACGCCTGCACCTGAGGACCAGAGAAAGGGTGAAGAAAAGCACTCATCCCCGCTGATTGAGCTCATCCAATATTCTTAAGCACAAATCTCAAGTAGATGCCCAGCATGTCTCCAGTAATTTGGTTCTCCCACAAATCAAGATGGCAATTCAGATCTTCTACTTCAAACTGCCAATATCCCTTCCCCACTCCTTCCTCTCAAAGACAATCCTCCCATTACCTAATCTTCCTGCTAGGATCTCTGCATGTGTATGCAAATGTTCTCCTTCCCACCATTTCTAATAATACCCACTGACCCAAATCCTGTATGAATCCAAATACTCTTTATTCTATGCGCCTCTCCTGCCTTTTCTTATTCATTCAAGGACTTTGCTCCTTCATTTAATTGCTCACCCAGCTACATCATTCATATTTTCATTCATTCTCATTCTCTCCCTCTGTCTCCATCTCTATAAACCCAGCCCCATGGCTTAAGTATATTTATTCAGAGATATGCAATGACAACTCACAATTTATGTCACCAGCTCCAGATTCTTCCCTGACCTACAAATTTTAATAAATATATAAGAAGTTTATTAATCATCATCTTTCATAGTTAGTGGACAACTCACAAGTATTATAATCAAATTATTTATTCCTCCCTACCATTATTCTTCTCTAGAAATGGTACTGTTGCTGTTCTTGTAGTTCACACCAAAAAGCTCATTCTTTTCTCTTTTCCCCACAGAATGTGTCCAATATGTCAGAAAGAGTTGTAAAGCTTCTCACAACACCGACTCAACAGTGATTACATTTCCTCAAGTTAGTTCTTCCATTACCTCTTTATCTACCACATAAGATAAGCACCCCCATCACTTTTTAATCCAGAATAGCATTATCACCAGTCAAATATTTCTACTCTTGTACTCAAATGTCACTTCTTCACAGCATCCAAAGTGACCAGTTTGTAAAATATAACTCAGATCATATCACCCACATGACCAAAACCATCCAAAGACTTTGTACACAGTTTTGTGATCCATTTCATTATATTTTTTCTTTTTAATATATTTATGTTCAGATGATACATACTACTCTACAATGTTCTTTCAGGTTAATTAATACATCTATTCAGAAAACATTTATTGAGTACCTATGATGTTCTAGGCACTATTCTAGTCTATGAAGATATGAGGATGAAGATGACATAATCCTGTAAGAAGTGGACCTGTCTCTTAGGATGCCTCACAACACATACCATTTATGATTTTCCCATTGACAAAAATAATACATGTACATCATATAAAATTTGGAAAATACAGAAAAGTATTTTTTTAAAAGTTAATATACTACATCATGACACTAATATTATTTTCATTTTCCTCTCATGCTTTTCTATATTTAATTTATTTTCTCTTTATTCCTTAATAGCTAGGTGAGGTCACTCTGTCCTTATGGTGGTTGGGAACCTCCTTGGATCCTGAGCTTGTCTCTCACTGGTTGAGACCATGCCTTCACCATCAGGACCTCATAATCTACGGGAAAAAAATGTGTAATAGATCACATCAAGTACCCAATGGCAACTTTGGATATATGTCTACCCTTCAATTTCAAAAGCAAGAGAATCTTCACCTTTGAAGCATGTATCCTATATTCTGTTAATTTAAGCTTGAGAGTAATCAAAGGGAAGGAGGTGTTGGTGGTGATTCTGTTTGAACACCAACCAGATCAGTGATCCTAGAAGATTTCCTTGGTGATCCTAAAACGGCCATCAAGTTTGTGGTGCCATTAATAAATATCAAGAAATGGAAAATTCAAGCAAAAGCATGAAAATTTCAAATAAAATCAAAGACCCTGTGAGGATGTAGCTTTACCACAAAACTACTTCACAGCCTGAAGTCATAAAAGGAAGCACCAGGGAACTGATTAACTAGGACTGTAGTGACAGTAGGCTAGAAAATACGCTTTCTCTTCAAAGGCAGAGCATCTGATGGCCCTGCATGATGCAGTGCAATGCCATACACCTCATGGACACCAATTTAAATCCAAGCAGGCCAGTTGTCAGAGCAGAAGTCATTTGTGCCCAATAGCATTTTATTAACCCATGGGAAATGTTCCAGAGTTCCCAAGTTAGTTCTGAGGGAATGGGACTACATCATCAAGACTACTACTCTATTTGTTCTCTAGGGGCACCTCCAATGATAAACTATGTCCATGCAAAACAGAACAGATTAGCAAAGAGTGACTAGCAAAGTAGTTCAATTTCACAATAGTCACAGCTACAACAAAACATAGCTATGTAACACTTGGTTTTACAAAGTACTTTCATATTTTTCATTCCTTATAACAATCCTATGAAATTAACTATTTACAAGGTATAATTGCTTTTATTTTACAAAGGTGGAAAACTGAAGTTCTGATTTGCTAAAAACTGGTTCCTTTTAGTTGTCACCTAAAGTCAAAACTTAATCACAAACAGAACAAAACTAAGCTTTTGGATTCCAAATCTACCTTCTCTGGAAGCATGCTATCTCTTTTTCAGGGTCTTTAGAACCAAAGTAATTTTATCAATTGGACACTCTGGAGAATAAATCATTGTCCAGATTTTTTTTCCTAGTATAGAAACATTATGTTCTTTCAAAGTAGAGAAATTATGTGGTAGTTTCAGAAAAATCAGTTGAGCATGTGATAGTCATGGGAGAAATTTTCTATTTGTTCTTTTAAGTTAATAATAATAAAACTAATAATTCAATAACAGCCAACCTTTACTTATTGCTTCATATGTGACAGATTTTCATTTTAAAGTTCTTGGTTTACATTGTCTTCCATTTTTCAGTTAGAGACTTGGATATGAAAAGGTTAAGTAATTTGAGGAAGCCAGAGAAAAAGTGGCAGAGTTAGGATATAATACCTATCAGTCTGGTTTCAGAGCTTGCACTGTCAATCATTACACTTTCAGTGTAATGTTCAGCAGAATCACTGAGAAGACTTCTCTAAGAACAGAGAAAAAGTAAACCAGACTGTGAAAACCTGCATTTTGTTCTTAGAGTATACTGATCAAGAGAAAATATAAAACATCATTTTGTCAAGTACTATACTGTTTTTCCAGGAAGATTATCAAAGAGTATATATTTTACTAATACAATTAGTATTACTTACTAACATATTGAGTTACTACTGAGTGAAAAACACAGTGAATTCTATGTTCTTACCAACATGAGAAATAGAGGAGCAAAAATAAAATAAAGGATAAGGACCCAAACACCTACAGTCCTTGGAGAGCTGTCGGAGGAATCACTGCAAACTACTAACAACATCAAAATACACCATGAAATTCAAGTTGGGAGAGACATGATCCTAAAAATTTAGTGTTAGAATCAGCAAGAGGGCTCTCTAACAGATCACTGGACCCTATCAGTTTCTAATTCAGGGGATCTATCAAGGCAGGAGTTGTCTAAAAATTTGTATTTCTAACAAGTTTCCCACTCATGCTGATGTTGCTAGTTCAAGACCCAGACTTTGAGAACCACTGAAATAGAGGTTCAATATAGAATTCCAAGGGAGTGAAGAGGAGGTACAATTAACCACCCAAAGCCAAAGACTTCATGGAGGGCTCAGCCTCTGCACAGGGCCTCGGTAAAGGAGAATTTCAGATACTGAGAGAAAATGTGCTTCAGGCTCAAGAAGGGGTCTAATCCTTCAGGTTTTTCTTTCTCTTATCTAGTGATTCGGTGGCCTCATTCTACTCCTGCAGAATGAAATAAAAATTATGAAACTATGTCTCCCTGCCCCCAAACATAATCCACATTGATGTTCCCTTTGCCTTATCCACAGTCCTGATATTTTAGAAAGGAATAAAAGAGGAATTTTAACCACATTCTAAGTTGCTTTATTCGGTTTCAATTTCCTTTAAAACTTATGTTTTCTCTCATTTTGTTCTAACCAGACTCATACATTCTCGTGTGATCAAAAATGGAAATGAGTTGTTGGTCAAGTTTTCCTTTGTAGATTTGTTTTATTGACTGGAAAGGTAGAAACAGTCATGATTTCCCAAGTAAGTATTCCCTCTACACTTAACTAAAGAGACCAAAAAAGAAATGGAAATAATTCTAGAAGAATTTTAACTGTCTGCCAGAGAGGGAGAGTAATCAAAGGGGCAAGGCACTGACTCATGAGACTGGATTCTATTCCTAATTCCTCTATTGCTTTACCCCATGATCATTTAAATTCTCACTGCTCCAATTTTTGTATTGGTAAGGTGGAGATATTTGCCATGAGACTTAGTTAATGCTTGTAAATGCTTTTGAGATTGTTGGGAAAGGGTAATAATAAAAATCCTATTACTCTAGATTGAACTTTGGAACCCAAACTATAAAACAAGAGGAATCTACACTCTCGGCAACACACCAGTTGAAAAGGCATTTTCCTACTACTAAGCTGCTGATTATCATGACAAGTGTATAATGTACTCAGATACTGTAAAGTACTTTAGGATCATTTCTTTTACTGTTTTGTTTTGTTTTGTTTAAATTCCATTTCTCTTGCAGATGGTACAATCAGGGGGGTGCAGATAATTCCAATGCTATCTTCCGGCCTAGGGGTGAGAAAACATTTTTCCATAAAGGGCCAGCAGTAGATATTTTCAGCTTTCAGGCCTTGGTATCATGATCTCAGAGGATCGTGATTATGAGATATGTTTAATTAGGATAAACACTTATCAATGATCATTATTATTTTTAATTTTTCCATTCTCAACAACACTGCCCTTCCGCTCTGTGGTATTCTTTTAGTACTTCAGCTACCCATAAATATTAAGGTAACTACTGCTTCCTTGCTTTCTTAGATAAAAATTGGGTCACTTTTTGAAGTTCTATTTAGTTTCCCCCAAAATAAATTATTAAATCAAGCTAGTTGATTGTTTACAAACCACTCTGTTTCATTCTCATTTTCTATTTTATTTTGCCTATTGTTTCATTACTTGCATTTCCTCATGAGCCTTTAAAGAAAATAATGTTTTCCTTCAGTTGCACAAATTGAAAACCTATTTTTAAAGAGCCACATGCCAGCCATTTTGATTATCCTAGATTTGATTCCCTTCCTCATTTGTTTAAAAAAAGAAAGGGGCTATACATAAGCTACCATCTCTCTCCTGAGTGTAATTGTAGAAGCCTGTTGTATTCTTATTAACACTTTTACACACTTCCCATTTTGTTTCTTTATTGCAGTGAGAGTAAACCTTCCTGTTTTCTTTTCTATTTACATCACAGTTAAGAAGATTTTTTTTTCCCTCAAGTACTTGATTTAACTAGGAGTTCTAATCAGGACTCTTTCAAAACAATATAAATCCAGAAACAGTCATGAATTAAGTTACAAGAGTTTACAAAATGGTGAGTAGCATAAAGATTCTTTGTTTCCTTCTAGTTATAGTTAAGATTTTAAAGATCAAAGGGTCCTTCTCCTTTAAGTGAGATGAAGTCTTCATACACTTTCTCACAAATCCATATATGTCAATCAAATTTGAGTTATTTTAGAGCAATACAGAAGTAATTATATTTAGTATTATGCTACAGAAAATGGAAAAGGCAGCTAATTTTAATAATTGCACAACATTTTTTTTCTTCTTCTGGCTTTTCCTGCCTTGCAATGTACACTTCACAAATAATCTTTATCAGTCCTGACACATGGAAATCTGTCAGGTTTTCCTCAGATTTGTGCCATATTGCAAATCAATCCATCCTAGAAATTCCTTCACAGTGCTATAGTGTAGCATTATGTCCTCAGTTTTTATTAAGGGCTAAGTAATGAAAAAACAAACTCTCTGCAGCTGTTTGATAAAACTGCTACTGACGACACTATCATTGTATTGTCCATGTCCCTACACAAATATTCACATTTTGTGTTTTTCTTAAAGTTCCCAAGAAAAAGGTTTTCTCTCCTGATTTCTTTTTATTCTCACTGGTTTCTTTTTTTATATTGGAGTTCAAGAAGCAAATCAAACATTTTTAGTAACTCATTTGTACCAGTCTGAGATTTAAAAGTATATCACTGTTACCTCCTATTATTTCTGTTCAAGATTCTTATAGGCCAGTGATGATTATATGCTGGAAATAAACTTTTTCTGATGCAAGCAAAAAAGTAAAATTATTAGAAATACATGGAACTTGAGGAATAAATCTTGGTAAGGGTAAGGAACCAAGGCAGTTTAAGTCTTGAATATAGGAACCTAATAATCCAGGAAGAAGGACAGTCTAGTTGGAGAAGAATTGCAATAACTTGAGTCTCATGCCTGACCTGTGGCTGTAGGAACTGGATTTAATCTCCTTAGTGTAAATATAATTCCAGGAAATGAGAATGAGAAAATGTTAGGAAGGGAAAGTAAAGTCTAAGCAATCTCAACAATGTTTGTAACAAGTGATTTTCACAAGCTTGCTGAAGAAAGCAGCTCTATATAAGTCACACTATATTGCTTTTATAAATCAACAAAAAATAATATTGAAGAATTTAAAATTAATCAAAAATATTTTTTATCAGATGTTTCTGTGTTCAATTAATTATGCTGTAATCCTGAATGGGTGGAAAGGGACCCACAAGTATAATTATTTAGCTCTGGCCACAAGAAGCTTAATATCTATATTTAGAAAAAAGATAAGCATGCATGAAATGACAAATTATTAATCTTGGGGGCAATTAAATATTAACTTTGTGATCCAAAAGGCATTTATCACATAATAATAACATAGCCTCTGGAACCAGATTACTTGGATTCCAAGCACCAATACTTTAAAATAGGGCAACCTGGTTAAAATATTTAACTTTCCCCATTTATAAAATCAGTATAATAATAGACCCTATTTTCACAAGCCTACCTTGATGAATAAATATACATAAAATATTTAGAATAACATTTGGCATACGATGAGTTCTATACAAGTTCTTGGTACTAATGTGTAGAGAAAAAAGAACAGAACAGTAACTAACCCATTTTTATTTATTCAAAAATACATTGGATGAAATCACTCAAGTCCTTTCTTGGAGTTTTTTGAGATATGCAGTACGTAGTTGTTATCTATAGTCAACTTCTGCACAATACTACACCAGAGCTTCTTTCTCATGCCTGACTGTTACTTAGTTCCCATCCCACCCTCCTGCCCCAAGTCTCCCTAGCCTTTGGTGACTACCATCCTACTCTGAACTTCTAGGAGAGCAACTTTTTTGTTTTCTACATTTAAGAGAAATTATATGGTACTTTTCTCTCTGTATCATTTACTCCATTGAATAATCTCCAGTTCTATTCATGTTGAAAACGATGTAAAGTCACAGCAGTTAGTTTTTGTTTGTGGTTTTACAAAATATAAAAGTTAAAAGAATTTGTTATAGCACACCAGCACTACAAGAAGTGTTAAAGGAACTCCTGAGGCAGAAGTAAAATGATACCAGGTAGATTTATCTGGATTTACACAAAATAATGAAGAACATCAGAAAAACTGACTTCAAGGTAAATATGAAATATAGTCTTGCTTATTATTTAAATGTAATGAAAAAATTTGACTGTTATAGAAAAAAAACAATGCATCATGGAGTATATAATCTACATATGAGTAAAATATAAAACAACAGTACCACAAAACCCAAAAGAAGTGAATCTATACTCTTTAAAATTCTTAAACTTTGTGGAAAATTTTATAATACCACATAAAGGTAGATTGTGATAAGCTAAAGATGTTTTTCATGAATTATGAAGGAACCATTAAAATAGTAGAATAATAAGTTATACTTAATAAGCCAACAAAGGAAATATGACAGAATCATTTTAAAATGTGTTATTCTAAAAGAAGGGAGAAAAAGAAGAAAAAGTTCTAGAGACCAATCATACAACAATATGCATATGGTTAACAATACTCTAATGTACACTTAAAATTTGGTTAAGAGGATAAATCTCATGTTTCCTGTATTTGCTACAATGAAAAAAAACTTTAAAAATATAAAACCTCAACAAAAAATATATGAAAAATCTTTTTGATCTAGATTTAGAAATATATTCACAGATACAAAACCACAACCATGTTAATAAAACTAAAAAAAAACACTGATAGTTGAACTTCATCAAAATTATACAAGAAAAGGTTTAAAACAAAAGCCATCTATAGGGAGATAATATTTTCAATTCAATATCTAATAAAACACTTGTATTATAAATCTATTAAATATGATGAAAACATAAGGAAAATGGGGGAAAGGTTCAAATAGATAGTTCACTTAACAAGATGTACAAGACATCCCAATATATGTAAATGGGCACAATTACTTTTGAAAATAATTGTGCAGTTTTTAAAAATAATTAACTATACACTGAGCACATGACCTAGGTATTTCAGCCCTTGTATTTATCCAAGATGAATAAATGTCCACTAAAGACTTGTACCTCACTAACACTAGCTTTATTCATATAAATCAAAATTCAAAATATCCCAAATACCCACAAAATTTATTATATGTTCTAATCAAGTACATGGCTAAGCAAACTGAGGTACATTCATGGAATGTAAACTTCTCAGCAATAAAAAAAAGGAATAGGCTATTGCATAGAACTCAAAATGATTATACTGAGTGAAAGCAGAAAAAAAGAGAATATGTTTATTATTTCATTTATATAAAACTCTGTGAAATGGAAATTAATCTAATAGAAAGTTGATTTGCAGTTTCCTGAGGATGTAATAGAAAAAGATAAGAAGTTTGGAGAAAGGGATTTTAAAGGGACATAAAGAAGTCATTGAAGATAATGACTATGATCATTATACACTGTGGTCAAGGATTTAGGTGTATGTCAAAACTCAACAAATTGCATACTTTAAACATATGCAGATATTGTGTATCAATTAGATCTCAACAAACAAGGTAAAAATATTTCCTCATTTGGCCCTGAAATAATATGAATTATGCTTAAAAAGGGTCTATGAGGCAACATTCCTTCAGATAAAGGAAAGCCTTAAGGCTGGGACCTTGAAGAGGAGGCATTTTGCAGTGATCCTGTGAGAGCTAATAAGAAACTGGAATAGTTTTTGTTGGGATGAAGAAGAATGAACTGTCTTACTTGGTACTGTTGCCGTCCCCAAGAGAATATTCCTCTCTCCTCAAAACAAAAGCTAAAAACTCATTTGACCATTATAAGGTCACTGTAGTTTTATGAAGCATGACCATTTTCCTCTTCATCTTTTGTAAGGTTCAGTCTCAGGGCTTAGATAATTCTTGCAGTCCGGGAAGACTGAGGCATGTTCCATGAACCTCACCCTGTTAGATTCACCATTCCACCAAGATCACCTGCTTCCTCTGTCCAAGGATCTATTCCAGTCACTAAGGTACAGGGAGTTTCATGTTCACCTGCTGCCATTCATAGTAATAAGGATTCAAAAAAAAAACAAATCTAACAATTGCCTTTCAGAACCAGTAGTGAATTATCAGTCTGGTGCTGTTGCCCAAGATTTCCAGACTGGGCTTTTCATTTCTGTGCTATGTAATTATAACTTCCAATTGTTACAGTATTATGCAAATACCAATCACTGTGCTGACAGGTATAGTCCAAAAGTCAACCATTGATCTTGAGCAAAGCTTTGTGCCCTATATCAGCCTTTGTTTCTCAGCAGTAAAACTGGCCTGGGGACAAATGAAATTACATATAAATGCAACCCTGAGTTTTATTTCCCCCCATAGGTTCTAAATAATTTGGCTGTAACTCTTTGGGGATGACGTTCATGAAAAACCCTATAATCTTCGTTATTATATTTCTCAGCTCCAGGTACTTCCAAAGCTGTGATTTATCTAAATTGTATTTTAGTCAAAGGGTTATAAAGGGGATAATGTGAAAAGTCTATTGGGATATTGTTAGTAAATTTAAAAAATTACTTTCTGTATCCAGTTACGCCAAGTAATTTTTTCACTCGTTGCTTTTAGGGCAGGGTTATGTATCATGGAAGACTTCAAGGGAATAAAAGTTACGGATCCAAACTAAAGATTTTTTTGTCCAAAGGCTTGTCTATTAGGACAAAGTTATCCTTTACAGGGCTCAGGGACAGCCTTCAGATGAATGAACACTATAAGCCTTGAGCTACAGAGCTGCACACAGATATTTTCAGAATCCTTCCTCTTGCACACTTTATGCTTTCCCTCAGATGCAGTAGTGAGTTTTTGGTCTCAGTTTTACATGCACATCACAGGACGCATTCTTAAGCTGTTTGATTCACAGTCACAGTTCACACACCAGATTCATTCCCAAGGGAAGTTTGCCTTGTATAATGGGAAGCTCCCTTGCATTGCTATCCCTTTCCA